>NW_010554102.1:0-59572 GCF_000687285.1 Phaethon lepturus | reverse complement strand
TCCCTACACAAAACTGGCAGCATCTGAAAATTACAAGTGCAAAGAAGGACCTACTTGAAAGAAAATTATTGTCTTGTGATATGGACAAATGTGCTAGAAGGATCTAAACCCAAGCAAAATTTCCTGTCCTTGAATTTTTAAAAACACATTCCTCTTGTGCAAGGCAGAATGATGGTAGAAGGAGAATATATGTCTACTGTCTAAGGGTGTCACACAACATGGCCAGGATATACCCTCCAGAGCACACAATGCACATGTTTGCCAACCATACCCAGACCATGACTATCTGAAACACTCCTATGGCCAGAAATCAGACAGAATGTACCATATTCACAGCTGCTTTAAACACCATGCTTTCAGAGTGTGGCTATGCTTATGTCGCCAAAAAAATAAGATGTAAGGGTAATGGTCTCTGTTCCTAAGGCCAAGTTGGATAGACAGGTTTCCATCCATACTGCTTATCCCTAGCTTTATAGCTGCTTGCCCTGGCTCTCCTCTAAACTCTACACGGTCCTATGTGATATAGCTCCTTTCTGTGTGTTTCCAGCTCACAGTGTCCAAATAGATATGAGGGCTGAGCTGGGGTCACCACAGCAGTACTGTTTATAAAGTATTACTGAGATAGTGTGGTCCAAGCCCTGGAGTGTGACACGAGGGTGTATCTGAGGGAACAAAGCATGCTTGGAGGACTGTACCAGGCTGTGGAGTCCAAACTTGGTGCCATCACACTCTCACACAATGCTGTCTTCCCAGTGTGGTCCAGGGAGGTAAGTGTCCCCGGAACCAAGGTTCACACCAAGCCGGGGAGCATGCTAACCATGAAGCCACGTGGCTGATCAGTTGTCCAGAGCCTGAGTTTGTCCCACGATCCTGTGTTAATTAGCACTGTGCATATAGCTCATGATCAATTTGAGTTCATGTAGGAAACCCATGGCAGAGCTAGGACACGAGCCCAGCTCTCTGGAGCCCTAAGAGAGTACACCATTTCCTTCATCTGGTTTTACTTGCTCAGTCCCCAGCTTTTCTGTAGCATGGAGATATGTTTCTGCAGTCCTGGGATGGACATGGTAGTTACCCCACTGTTGGGAGGAGCTACCAAAAACATAGTAGTGACCTAATACCTCCTGACAACTTGTGACCACTTCAGCAGTGTACCCCTAGGAGGGGGAAAGTGGAGGTCAGGCTGCCCTGGGTTACGTTTGGCCACTGCTTAGGTTGCCTCTGGCCAAAGCTGGCCTTTGATAATGGTGTTGGCAGCACAGCCCAGGGAAAGCTTGTCTAAGTCCAGGTGATGGTCACACGTGGCTGGGTGCAAGTGGAGGAGAGCATTCACAGGATTGCAGGTGGCTCTGTTTTCTCTCAAAAAACCCCATTTGCCACTGGAAAAAATCCCTGTCCTCTTTGAGAGCTCCCCTCTGCCGGTGTAACCCCAAAGAGCTGAAATTCATCCCTCTGGGAGGCTGCAAAAGCCCAAGCCTGTGTGATGAGCTGAAATTAGACTCTGGCTGCAAAACACAGCCCCAGCCTTGAATTCTCTTGAAGTTCAGTGTATTCAATGCTGGGAATTTGCTTCCACCCACGCCAGAGGTAAAGGGATTAGCTGCGAAGCCCTGATCCCACTCTACACTCTTCCCAAAGCCCAGGGCAGCCTGGGCTCCCGGGCTGAGGTTCAGACCTCTGCAGCTGAAAATGTTTAAATAGGAATGTCCATCACTCGGTGTGAATAAAAGTGAAAGTGGCCCTTTTAAAAGAGAGCGATGACTTGATCAAAACGCTGCTTTGTCATATCTGTTTCATAAAAATTTGCCCCCCCCGGGCCAATCCGGCTTGATGTCAATGGTGAACGCCAACCACAGCCTTGTCTCGGTGAGTGCCGCACAAAGCCTTAATTTCACAGCCTTCAAACAACACTGAAAAATCACCAGGAACTTTCTCCTCGGCTCTGGGATCTCCCTAGCAACCACAGGCCAAGCATACTGTAATTCAATTTATGCCTTAAACTCCTTCAGGAGTCTCTTCTTTAAAATCTGTCACAGTCAGCGTGCCTTGGGAAACAATTATAAGCTCCTGAACCTTTGACCAGCCGCAGAAAGTAAGCGTTAGTATAAATCTCATAAGCATGTTTGGTCTGGTTTTATGTTGGGCGCATGGTACATTTAACATTCAGCCCGTAGCCTCCATCTCTTTTCTGCTTGGGAAACGCACCCCACATCTGTCATACTGTCTGCGCCGAAACCGGGCGACCAGCCCCAAAAAGAGGCGTGGGGGAAATGCCTCCGCTCAGCCAGAAGAATTGCTTTATGTGGAAATGCACCGACATGGCCCTCGGCTCATTGGGAGAGGAGGGGGTGTCATGGGAAAGATAAGCAGGAGTGACCTGGCAGGTTTGTGAATGTCTCAATCCGGGACTGAAGTGGGTTTAACAAAAGAGCGAAAGCTTAGCAGGAAAACACAAATGGTAATGAACTGCTCACTGTGTTTAAATAGCCATCCCCAAATAGTTCTGCAGCGAACATTGTTAAGTTACTTGAGTCAAAGTGAGGTTTATAGGTCTGTAATTTTCAGGGCTATTTGCTCAGAAGCCCTCTGTGAGCATCTTGAAAAAATTACCGCTTTCGCTGACAAATGCCATTTTTAAATTAGCCGTATGACACAATGTCTTATAAATAGGATTCCTCTCTGTGCGTTAGCTCCATGTCTCAAGTGTGGTCAGAAAGAGAAGAGAAGAGACGAGCCTTTAACGAGTAATGCTTGACTGGAAACTTGTTGGCACTGCAAGTCCAGGGGCAGATTCAGGGTAGCACCGGGAGGGGTTTACACCTGGCGAGAAGGAGGGGATCTGCTCCCCTGGGGATACCGAGAGCATCCGTGCACGCTGGCTTTGGTGGGTAAGGCAGGTGCTCTGCACCTTGCAGGCTGCTAAAGGTAATTTTCAAGTAATTGCCAATTGGCCATATTCCAACCCAATCTGAGTATTTTATCCCAGGCGCCTCACCCCATCGCCCTGTGTCAGCTGGGAATAGTAAGTCTGTGCAATGAGAGGGGGTTTTCCAGTTGGATCAAATTCAAGTAATTGCCAATTGGCCATATTCCAACCCAATCTGAGTATTTTATCCCAGGCGCCTCACCCCATCCATGTCAGCTGGGAATAGTAAATCTGTGCAATGAGAGGGGGTTTTCCACCTGGATCAAAAATAGTCGTTACACTTCTACCCTGCTCTCCGGTTTGGCTGTGGGACAGCATCCTAAACAAAGCAACAGTATCTCCAGGATGCACCTAGGTGTTGGTCATTACGGAAGGCTTGTACAATTGAGATTGCTGCTATCAGAGCATCACGGGGCAGCTCTGAAGGAAGATGCCCACGCAGCCCCTGCCTGCAGAGCATCTCCAGCTGCAGCTGAGTTGCAAGACGTTGAGCAGCAGTTGGCAGCTAGTGGAGTACCTGCATGAGACCCCATCTGCCCTGAACGAGGAGGGTTTCGTGCCCGGTGCACTCTTGGCAGTCTTTCCTCCCATTGCTAATATGACCATATTTATATTTTCAGTCTTGCTGTTTGTTTTTATCTGGGGGAAGCTTTGTAATGCAGGCTGGGGATGGTGTTTGGCCAGGCGTTATCTCCATCTACCGTCAGAGGACAACAGCCTGCAGCTTTTTCCAACACTTGGAGAAGTACTGAGATAAGGACAGTTTAAAATCAATAAGGGTCTGAATCCTCGTCTGTGGCTGAGTAGAGACTTGGCATCATTTTATGCTGGAAGAACCTGTTTTGACTTTAGTCATGTTTTGTTTTTTTTTTTTAGTAAGGGGATCTGGCATTGCAAAATAAGTGGCTGCTGAAAGGCAGACAAGGCCATAAAGAAATGACACGGCAACATGCAAAGCTGGAAACTGTGGTAGTACGATTTAGTACAGCAAAGTTGGAGCAAATGCCAGCTCAGGGTAAATGCAAATCTGTTTTGAGTTTTACCTTTCCCCCGGCATTTCTGCTTTTCTCATATAGTTCTGCTCAGTGGCTGTGCAGATCTGAGTCATGGCCCCTTTGCTGCGTTTCTGTGCCCGGTGGCTGGTACAGGGAGAGCTTAGGTGTAATAACATCCCGTCACTATTCATTACAAACACAAAATCACTGCTGGAATACCCATGGGTTCCCACGAAAGCAGGGCTCCCTTTCATCTTGTTGCCTGTGATTCAAATAATTCCTCACCGTTCAGTCACACTGAGCAAATAGGAGGAAAAACATACATATTACTAATTAACCAGAAATCATTGTTGTACACTGAACGATAATATCAGAACTCATCCATTTCAATGGAGTGGGACTGTTTATAGAGGCACCAATGAGTGAAACATTAAGAACATTCGTTTAACTCTTTGTGTCCCTAGCAGAAGTCTAGTCATTATATAAGACAGGAATAGATTTCATTCCCAGAGTGGTGTAGAATTGGGTTACTCCATCAGTGTTAAAGTTGGGATCACATTTATTTAAGATAAATCATACATGAACAGGTGTTGGGTAACTTGTGAGCTGCCCATAGTGAAAACAGCACAGGGCTGCCAAGGCTGCCTGTTCCCCATGGACGGGGGATGCCTGGATGCTTCAGACCAAAACCTGAGGCATTTGCAAAGCCAGGGAAGCAGATTGTAACAGCTTCTTTGCACCAGGGACATGTTTCTGGCTCTACATCAAGAAAAAAAAAATTAAATACCATTTATCTTTCTCTGAAGAGTTTATGGGCCAAGTTTTGAGGGAATTATCTTTTTCAAATCGGCTGTTCGCTTGGCTGTATAAATACAATACCTGCTTGAGAAGGGAACAACAGTGCTCCTTTCAGCCTTGCAGGATTTCAATTCACAGCAAGTTTATCTGATATCTCTCATGATTAGCTGTGAACTTATCTCAAGCAAGAGAGAGGGGTGGAGAGAGAGCAAGAGCAAGAAGATAAGCACCAAACAAAAGATGTTTGTCTCTCTCTGGGTGCTGCTTTAAACAAGCCCAGTCTGCCAGGTACTGAAATACGAAGTAGCACCTTTGCAGCAGGGAGCAAGAGGAAAGCAGGGGATATAAACCCATTTTACACACCAAATATGTCTTACTGTTATTTATGTTCCTTGACAAATTGTATGGCTAATTCCACACAGTGAGTGGGAAACATGCCATCGGCAGGTAAGAGCTTGCTTTAAAGTGCAGCAAATGATTCCCAGTGATTACAAGTAAGTCTGGGTCAGAGGAGAATTGATTCCATTTCCAGCTGAGTCCTGAAGCTTGCAGGCATGAGAAGGCAAGGTGGAGGTTTTCCTCTAGGGGCTGCAGGAATCTATCTGTGATCAGTTTTAGAGCATAATCCAACTCCCAGTGAAGGTAATGCGAAAAGTCTGATTTAGCTGAGAAGTTTGAGGAAAGAACTGGGCATTTTTACCCAGTCTCTACCACCTACAAACCAGAGGATATCAAATGAAATGATGACATAAACGTTGTGGTTCTCACCGCCATGGGGTGTTATGATGAAGGTATAAATTTATTCAAAAGTGTTTAGACAAAGCTGTGAAATAAAATTCCTTCAAGAGCTAGTAAACATAAAGATGCAAAAATGTTGTCTCCAAGGGATCAGGAAATCCCTGAGCTACAGACAGCAGGAGCTTCAGGCACATGCTGCAGGAGATGTCATGCTTGTCTGCTTGAGGCCTCTTCTCTTGCCCTCTGCTCCTGGCCACCTATGAAGAAGGACACCAGTCAAGCTACACATTTGTTCCATCTCCATTCTTACAGAATCCAAAATAGAAGCAGAAAATCTCTTGCAAAATTGCCATGATTTTTCAATAGAAAAGAAGAATAACTTTATTTTCATTGAAATGGAGCACAATGTTCACTACTGGCTGGATGCCTGCAAGATAGCTGTTTTCAGGATGCTCTACGCTGTGGTGTCTTACATTAATCAGGGGCTTCCCCCAGCTGTAGACATGAAGTTATTCCAGAATAGCCCTGAAGGAGCAGTTGTTCCCAAAATAACTATCCCTGAGTATCTCCATGTGTGGACACTGTTATTCCCCATTACCAGAATCTTCTGTTGGTGGACTTACATAAAATGTCTTTCTTTTTACCGAATAAGAGTCTTCACCCATGTGTTATTCAATAACAGTTGCTCTCTGAATTCACCTTACCTTTAACTTGAGAGACCTATCAAGTACAAAGGGGCCCAAGCACAGAAGTTTATGTGGTAACAGCTGGCACATGTTGATTATTCATCGTTTCACAATATTAATAATGTTTTGTTCTCAAATGACCTTTGCTGGAGTCACTGAAAGTACTTTGAGAAATCACGGTGGAGTAAGCGGTCTTATTTCCATTGCACAATCAGGAAAAACTGAGGAACAAACACAATAAGGCATGATTTTCTAAAATTATTAGTAATCTGAGATGTTCCATCTTTGGCAAAACCTAAGTGGAGAGCAAGAAGAGTCTGCCCTTGAGATAATGGTGAGCATCTACACTTGGAAAATCAGGCGTTCTTGAAGAGTCTCCTATTGGTACCCAAGATCGGAGGCAAAAAAACTTCCTTGTCAGTCCTGAGGTGTTGGCTTAAAAATAGGTCATGCAGATATTATTATTAGCATCATTATTGTTCTTACATGCAAATATAGATTTGGGGGTTCTCATTGCTCTATATACTTGGCAAACATATGGCAAATAGCGGTCCCTGGCCCCGAAAGGTTGTTCTCCAAACAGCAACACATAATTAGTGGGAGAGACACTGGGCTGAAAGGGAGGTGAAGAACAATAAGATTTGTCCATCCCTGAGATGCTCAGGGAAATAGCAGCATGCTACCTGCTCAGCTTCTGTTGGGCTGAAATTTCTTCTCTGTTTTATAGAAGAGGGGTCTGGCAAGGAAATACAGGGCAGCCTTTGCAGTGTTTTGGTGGGAACTCTTCCTTTTTTCCTATTTGGCAGGCAAAATGGTCTGAGAAGTACTTGTTGGAAAGAGCGGGGCTGGCCGCATCTCCCCCACCTGCCTAGCAACCTCAGGGAAGGTTTGGGAAGCAATTAAACCATTTTCTTTCTCCCTCAGCCTTTTCCCCTTCTCCCAGGCCACAGCCTGCATTGAATTTTGTCTCCTTCCCACTTTCTTTCTTCTGTTGCAACTCCAGTGGCGTATCCTGGCACTTTCCGAAGTGAAGTCAGATTTTGGCACCGTCCCTTCAGCTGTGATGAAAGTTACAACAAGGAGGGTAAGTGGAATTTGATAACAAAAAGCCTCTCGAGGCCTTTTCATCTTTGAACCACTGGCAGTCCCAATAAAGTCCTGTTTCTGTCTCAACATCAACATTCACAATTCTGCAAAAAAAAAGAAAATGGAAGATAAAATAAATACGAATTACCGCAGCAGATCCGTTAAAAGATTTTCCTTTTACTAGATTCCAACAAATTGCTTAAAACACATCTTACACTGCCTGCATTTTCAGGAATGTAAATACACTGAAGGACAGATTATACAGTCACAGCTCTCGGGGCCAGCATGTCAGGAGCACTGAAGACAGAGTCATAATCCTCCCCCTTATTCTTCCTGGCTAAATATTCTTATGTGGTCAGAGCGACCTACTGTGCAGTCATGTCAACTCCTAAGTGGTTTAAGATAAGTGTCCCTTGATCACAATGGAAAGTTTCTGGAAATTTTCTGGGAAATAAGCGTTTTGAAAAACCATCGACGGCTGGCAATGAAGAGAATACATTCCCCTCCCCTGCCCATGCTGAAATTCTATGCTCAAATGTAAATATAATTTGAGCATAAAGCAGTAAATTTTTCAAGCACGAATCTAAATAGCTGCTTGAAAAGAGAAAAAAAAATTCCGACTGAACTGTAATGACCTTTGTGTATGTGTATTTGACAATATAGCATCTCTAGCCAAGGTTTAAAAATGGTGCAGTCTTGCATCAGAGCGTAGACTGGACCATATTTCTAAACTGTGCTGCAGTGTTAGACATAGTCATTTATCTTCTGTTTCTTCAGTTGGATTTCACAGAAATAAAGAGGACATCCTTGCCAAAGCACATGTTTCAGAGTAAATAATGCTGAAAAAAGTGTAGCGTTTTGTTTGCCAAAGTGCAGTATTTTGCATTAATGCACAAAGAACTCCTGTGGTGGGAATGTCCAAACTGGGAGGACCTCTGGGTCAGGGACAGTGGGTGGTGGGGCTGTTTAGAGGAGCTCGAAAGGTCCAGCACCCCCTTGGAGGGGAGGCACTGGGCTGGCAGCAGCCCTCATCTGCTCCTCGGATGGGGTCCCTTTGCCCCTGCCCCGCGTTGAGCGGATGGTAGGGCACAGCCCCAGTGTCACAGTCCGCAAGGACTGAGGTATAGCTGACATTACCGGGACAGACTTCTCGGACAAGTAACTAGAAATGTGACTTTGCTGGATTGGGACGTAAATGGTTTTGTTTTGCTGTATTTCGTTTTGTTGTATTTGTTTTTAAACCATATCCTTCTTCAATAGTGCTGTGCTGGTTACCTGGGGGAGATGAGAAGATTCTCCATACTGACGTTTACACACTGGCCCTGCAGTCCTTCAGCTCTATCCAGAGGGAGAAGCCTACTGTTGAGAAGTTCCTCCGCATGGACAGTGCCCTGGTGTTCTCTCGGTGATGCCCAAAGCATTTGCCATCAGTTGCTACAACAGTCTCTGAACACTGGGAGCAGGAGAGGCTTAGCCAGCCTGTGCTGCATACCCTGCTAAGCACCCGTGGCTCTGGCTACCTCAGCTTGAGTCAAACATGTGAGCAGTAACTGTGAAAAATGCTTTCTCAGCAACCTCTGGAGACTTGCCAAGCTCTGTTGGCCTTTTGAGTGTGGGGATCTCTAGGAATACATCCTCTGGGTTTGCAGGATCACGTCCTTGTCTTCTCTGTGGTGTATTTACCTACTCCCATCTCAGAAAAAGGAGTGAAGAAAACTTTGCCAAGTTACTTCAGCCATTTTTATTCACAGTCGTTTGCCACTGAAGACTTAGGTGTATCTCATCATTATTCAGAGGGAACTACAATCTGGCATCTGTTAATAAAAATACATTGTACATGAATCCCATTTGGTCTGGGCTATATAAAGCTGCTCTACTGCAAAATACGGTGTTGATTTTATTTTTTTAAATAATACAAGAATCCAAGAGGGAGGACAAATCTTCCATTGAGTGTTGATTGCACTGTGGTAGTGGTAGTGATAGTGATAGTGACAGCGATAGGGATAGCGACAGTGATAGCGATAGCGATAGCGATAGCGATAAGGGTCTCTCCATTTCACTCGTGGACTTCGTTAGCACTTCCCAGCAAAGGACAGATTCAGTGGCTGGTAGATTTTCCCCTGTGGTTTTCTTGGACATCAAGTTTCTTCGCAGAAGTCTCTGACATGAGTAACACACACACAATACAGTGACATCAGCCCGTTTGAGGGGGGCAATTGCTCGCAGGCCCTCCGTGTTTATAAGACAGGCGGTAAGCCAGATTTCACCCTGGTCTACATCAAATTCAAGGTTAGGTAACGTAATGTAGGTCAGGATTCAGCTGTGCAAAACCTGAGGGAGGACGGAAAAGACCGTACTGGCTTCCAAATGCCTTAATAAGGGCATCTTCTTTTAAAGAGAGGGTTAGTCTAAAGTAACTGCTCTTACTCTAACAGTTATGACTAGGCAACTGTAAGCGTTTAAATCAAGTGGGGTTTTCTATTCAAGGTCCTGCTAAAGACCACGGTTTTCAACTGCTTAGTCTAGTAGCCCATGCCTGCCCAGGAGTGTCATTTGTTAAGAGGAGGAAGATTTAAAGTGGAGAAACGTATATAAACAGCTTTAGTCATAAAAAACAGCCCAGATAGATAGTTCAGGAATATCTTAACGTGAAACTATAAATTACTAAACCCACAGCTATGCTTTAAGGGGAAAAAAAAAATTAGAAGCTTTAATTCAGCAAGCCCTATAAAGCTCCATACTTTCTGCAATTATCTAAGGAGCTTCAGAAAGAAGACTTTACACACACAGCGCACACACGCACACACTCGTACAGGCACACACATGGAAAAACTCCAGTAATGGGTGTTTCAAATTGCTGTAGCGTCACCAAACCCCACTGAGCCCTTCACGGGAGGGAGCTTGACATGCTCCTCCTGCACTGCTGCCGCTGGTTTGCAACTGCGCGTCCAGGCGTGATAATGCCAGCGCCAGTCTGAGGAGACTTGGAAGGCTGGGGACGGTCTTGGTGAGGCTTGGCCAAATTCAGTACTTTGCCCAAAATGTGCATTTGCCCTGCCGCTTTGCTCCGTGGCTGCCAAGGTAAGGTAGAATGAATGAAATTAAAAGAATAAAGGAAAACTATCAGGGAAAGATGCCATTTGGTATAGCTGGCACTTGCCCTTCATTTTCACCTGAGACAGATGTCAGCGTGTTGGCAAAGGCTTATTTCAATTAACACAAAATAAGCACAGCCTGTGTCTGATCTGTTACGCTAGAGCCTGCCCACAAGAGGAGCGTTGGCTCAGGGGACTCGTTTCGCAGTCCTGCTGCGGTACAGTCTTAGTGGGTCTGAGGAGCGATTTGCCCTGACACCTTTTGTCCGCAGCTTGCGGACACCATTGTCTGTGATGCATAATCTGATTTAGCCTAATCCAGCCCTAACGGGAACTCCCACCTAGGAGCTGGGGGAACAGGAGATTTCCAATAGGTCACGGTGGTCTGTTTTGTTTTCATTGTTTGCTACTTAAAAAAAAAAGATGCCTAACCTGAGCTCCCCTTGGAGTGGATGGAGGAAGGCACCTCCACAAGGTGGTGAACTGATCTCCCATATAAAACAGGTCTGAGAACTTAACCCAATGACTCCTTGTGTTTTTGTGTGTGCACGCTTGTGTGCTATTCTTTTGGACCACAGAAGAAAACACTATGAAAATCTGAACTAAAGGATCTTTGCAAAGACCATGCAATCTCCAGGGAAGACCCCTGCAGCAGGACACTGAGGTTTATGCCAGACTTGAAACCCTGAAATTGTTCCTAAAAATCCAGCGCATACTGCAAAACCTTGCTGAATTGGGACCTTCCAGGCTATAGAGACGATGCATTTCTTTCCAGTCTTAATTGTTTGCCTAGATCCTATTCTGACTCTCTCTTTGTTTTGTCCTTGATAGAATAAAGAAATCCCTAAAGAAATCCCTTTTATCTCCTTCCTCTGCAAATAATTTTGGCCAAAGAAATGTTTCCCTTCTAAATGAAAATAAGATAACATTTAGAACTGTTTAGTATACCATGCTGATTCTGAGAAAAATACCAATAAAGAAACTTGTGCAGCTCAAACCCCTGGATAACAATGAAGATCTTTATCACCAGGCTACTAACTGTTGTAGTGCTAAATAAATAAGTGAACACGCATTTCATTAAAATTAATTTCAGAAGCAAAAGTGAATTTTCTCTCTGTGGAAATAAACTATTTTTATTAGGTACAATGTTTATGTGCCCAAATGTTAATAATTTGTTCTCTGCTTTTATTCGTCCCCCTCATTAATCAGTCAAAGTTTCCTTATCCGTTGTGACGTCTGTGTGTCTCTCGGAGATAGTCGCACACTCTGAGGATGGTCCCAGATGAGGCTGAGACAGAAGATTGATAGAGGAATTGAGTAAAATACCTCTTTTTCTTCTGAGAGTGTCTTCCCTGGGAGAGAGCAAGAGAGGAAGCTTCTTCCCTGAGAGCATCTCAGACTTGTAGCTGTCTGCTCCCAATGCCAGGGCTTTGATCTAGCAAAACCTGTAAGTATCCGCTTACCTCTGGATACACGATGAAGTGCTATGAGCTTTGCAAGGTCTCGAGTATCTACTTAAAACACGGCTTGTGCTTGGCTGGACTGGAATCCAAGGTCTGGATCCAACCTGACACACTTGGGAACTGGAAATAGGTCTCCCTGTATAGTCAAAGAAGGGAAGAAAGTGCTTCTCCAAAAGCTTTAGTGGATAATCCAGCCTGTCACCTGAGTTAGGCGTATTGCAGAGGAGCCTGATTTTTTATACTTGCTCCTGTTTTGCAGATTGTTGGCTAGTCGAACCAGTGCTGAGAAGAGATACCTGAAAATACTTACCCATAAGTACTTAACCTGCAGCAAAGGTGCGGGGGATAGGACTGTCCTGCTACCGAAGGCAGGATGGTGGCAACCTGCAAGATGATCACCTTCCCACCGCCGTGCCTATTCCCACCCCAGCATCCCCTCTCCCCTTCCCACGGCTCAAGCATGACTCCCCTGGGAACGCGCCACCCCTGCGGCAAGGCACCTACAGGGAAGGGCTGGCAGCGGGGAAGAGAGGTCACCAGCTCCATCCCTAAGGTTGCTGTCACTCCCACCCGTCACTCGGCCGGGGAGGGAGAGGAGCGCGGTCCATGGGCCCTGTGGTCCCCGTGCAAGGGATGCAGAAGGGGGCACGGAGCGACTGCGACCCTGGGAGATGACTGCCTGCTCCTGGTGGGTTTAGTCATCTCCCCAGCCTCTACCCCCCCAACTCCCCTTACCCGCTGCTCAGTTTGGTTCAAAGCAGAAGAGGAGGAAGGTATTCGGGGTCCTCACTTCCCTCCAGGAGCACCTCTGTTTGGCTCCATGTCCTTTCGCTTGACACTTAGCAGAAAGTAATAACAGCAACAAAACAAACTTTCAGCCATTCCAATCAAAAGAAAAAAGAGTGCAGTGTTTCCCCTCAGAAGCACGGAGAGCTGGAGTGTCAGCCAGCTATCAGCGATAGCTGGAAAACACTGCGTTTGGTGCCAGCAAAGCTGATGAGGGTTTTTTATTTTAATGGCTGTGTTCTGAAAGAGCTAGTTGTTAGGTACATTGTACACCATGGGAATGAGGTGTGGGGTATTTTTGGTCCTGGCATTCTGCATTTTTTTTTTTTTCCCACATATTCTGGTAATCTCCAAGGGGGAAAAAGGCAGTGAGCACTCCGGGTTAGTCTGAGGGGCTGTGTCTGCTGTTCCCATCACACCCGTGTTGCTGAATGGATGAAGAACCTTTCTTATGCACATCTGTGTTTCACGACGTGATTGAATCAAGTGTTTTGTGCCAGCACAATAGTTGCCATAGAAAGAGGTGTGAAGAGTAACACGCCACGTAATCAGAGAGAGTTTACAGCAAGGTGAGATGCAACCAGTAAAAGGCACCATTTTCCCCTGTGTCCCTATGGAGCGGTGGGAATTTGGGGTAGATAAGGTGTCCTAGACTTTTAGAGGAGAGGACAGTATAGTATTGCTTAGGATAACTATCAGCTATCCTAGAAAATTCAGTCTCCTGCTGTAAACCTACTCCGTGGCACAAGAGCTGGAAAGATGTCCAGTGCATCTGCTTACAGGGCAGCAAGCTCCAAATACTCATAGTTACTGGAAAAGCTTTTTTTTTCCCCAGCCTGAAATGTGAAAAAAGAAACAGCAAAATGCTGCATTATCCACTCGGACAGTGCTAAACCCCATCTCTTTGACCTCATCACACACTGGCTACCCACCAGCCCAGGTAACTCAGCAGGCATTGCTGAGTGCCTTGGAAGCGTGTCCTGGGAAAGAGATGTTCCTACGTTAAATGAAAACTTCTTCCAGCAAGTACTTTATTCGCCTGAAACAATCTGCACCCAACTTGCCGGCGGTACAAGCCCAGACATTGGTGCCGTAATTTTCTATTGTCCCTATTTGCTAAGCCCTGAGTCATGGGGTTGGTAGAAACAGGGACAAATCATCAAAAAGTCTCAAACATAGTGGAAATCCTGCATTAAGAGTGAGGGCTGGCCAGGCTTTCATTTGTCCCTAGAGGGAAATGTTTGCCTCTTCCTCACAGAGAGCTGGGGAATGTGGGCTGCTGAAATAGGACTGAGCCTGTCCGTGCTTGGTCCAGTGCAGACCCACTACTGCAGGTCTCCAGGAAAAGTGTCTCCATCCATACCTGTTTCCCCTCCCTCTCCTGAAATACAAGCAGGAGATGATCCTTTTCCTTGCTTTTCTTATTGCCTTGTGCTAGGGCTACTCTTGACCAAGCAAAGCAGTGATTTATGGTCAGATACTGCCTTCAGCTTTTAAGCACCCATACAAGGCACTGCCGCTATTTCTGCATTTGTGTTCTTGTTGCCAGGTGAACCGTGAGGTCTCCTATGCACCGAGGTCACTGCCATGCACCGTGCACCAATACAGGGTTAAGGATCCCAAAGAAACCTCTGGACAGCTGCAGGTAAAAGGTGATGGCATGATCTACCTTCAGTTGTGTGTTTCAGGGCAGCATGAGGACAGTGAAACCTTTTCAGAGCTCTGCACCGAAATGAGCCCCGCTGGTAAGCGATGCACGTAAGGGCTGAGTTAAGCCTCAAATAATTAGAAAAAGTCCAGACAAATCCCTCCTCCAGGTTTCTCAGCCACATCCTGCCTCTCTGACACCTGACACGTAGAGTGCAAGCCCTGGGAGGTGGCACTGTCCCCATTACAGCATCCCGGTCGGGACTGAGCAGCCTGCCCATATTTAACTCCCCGAGAGACGTCTCTGGCTGTAACAGCTCCCATAGCACAGCCCCGTCCCGCGCAGATATCCATTTATTCATAGCGTGCCCTGTTCTTTGCAACCAGTAGGCTGACGCCTGGCTATATTTAATAGTCCGGTAGTCTCAGGGACGTGAGCGTTGGTGGTCCCAAAGCACACGATGCACTATTTTGTGAGGAATTGCTACTCTCACACATATTTAAGGCATTAGGTTGATGCTCTTAATGATGAACTTGCACAGTTTAAGGATTAGAAAAACGTCTATTTCTCGTGAGGTGCTTCTGCTAGAGTGACATTGTGAGGCAAAGCCACTGCTTGACACATATTTTGATTTTTTTAAATTATTTTGACTTACCCAGAAATAACCCCTTTTCTTTGACCCAATTTGACTTTCTTTAGAAGTTGCTTCTTCAGAAATTTTTCAGAAATGTTTTCTTTTTTCTTTTGGGAGTTTTAACAAAAATGAAAGCAGTGCTGTTTTCATTAGTATTTCCCACAGAAAAGTTTAAGCTTTTCTCAATAAAGGGAAAATTTTTCTGCAGCTGAAAACGGGGGTTTTTCATCTTTTTTTTTAAGTTAGAAATGCTAATGTGCTACCCTGCAGGAATTGCCATTTAAGTGCCTTATACTTACAATCGCCTCGATCAACCAGACTCGCTCAGATTCTCTTTCCTGTGATACACCACAGACTTCTCTCATAATGTGAACAACCAGTTGTGTTCTGGGAGATAAAACTTGGACAAGTCCATAAAAGAAAATGGGGATATAAAAAGATCTGAAACCCCCACAATTTGCTGTGGAAAGCAAGCTAAATCTAAACATTTTATTTTCAAAGTAGGTATTTGAATTATGAAGGAATACTTGGCATTTCCCTCAAAAAGCAGAACTTTCACAAATAAATTAATTCTGGAAAAAAAAGAAAAATGACCCCTTGCCCTGACATACCTAACAGCTAATTTTCCACTGGAAAACATCTTTTGTGGAAAGTTTTGATGATCTCCATATTTGTGTACTTAAACCTACATATGTGCTAAAGTGGCTTTGCTGATCAGGACCTCAAAATTTTGCATGTTGTAGAATTTATACATTTGTTCCCAGCCAAACCATACCATATAAAAGCTGCCTTATTGGTAGTAGTATTGAAAAAACTGGCTAACAAGACATCCTGGATACTGCACACATACTGATGCTCTTTATAGAATAAACGCTCTGTGCTCTGATGTGGCAAATGAGGTCATTTGAGTGCACTAACTCTGGTCTTCCTCTCCCTGTTCTGCTTGAAAGAGATTTGAATGTGAAAAGGTTTTGGCACTCGGGGCTCCATGGTTTGGAACCGCTTTCAAAATCGGAGACTTAAAGGTCACTTTTCTCTGAAGAAGTAAGGGACCCAACCCCAATACCAGCCATCAAAGAAACTAAAAAAAGAGATGTTTTCAAAAACACATTGAGTAGGCTAGGGATGTAGCTGTTCCCAATAAACATGTGAGACCTCTGTGTTGAAAGTATATTGTTTTATCCCTGCAGCATGACCCCGTCTGTCAGATAAGGAGAAGCAGTAAAACGGGGAGGATGTGGTCTCTGTCTTGGAAGTTGGAAAACAAATTCAAGCTTAGGAGGGTTGTTTTTTCTCCCCTAAAATTAAAACCAGTGCTCCTGTTAGCTTTCTAAACTCCATCCAAATTCAGCTGGTGCTCTGACAGAGAAAAACAGGATTTCAAAAGCTATTTCACATTTACCAGCGGTGACAACTGGCCGGGAGATGCTGGAGAAGGCACGGAAGAGTAAGATATGCTCGTACCGTCTTTGCCTCCCGCCCATAATGAACTAAGGGATGTGTTTGCCCCAGGAACAGGCATAAGGCACTGAAAGCACTATGCACCTTAAAGCAAGGGCCACGGTGCAATTTTGCTGGGCAGGGAGCTGCCCTGGACAGCCGTAGGTTGTGCTGGTGGCCATGGTGTGGTACCACCACTGTCCTCATCAGGGAGCCACAACGCTTAATTCTGGCCTGGAGGGAGATACCAGACAGCACCTGGAACCCACAGCAGCAGATCCTTTTGTGGGGGGCCTGAACATAACCTTTCTCACCCCAGCAGAAGCAGGAGGACGTGCTCCCCACCGGGTGATCTCGCCCCTTGCTTTACACTTAACAGCCTGGTGGTTCAAAGGGACATCTGTCCGTGCATTAGACATGGACATGGACATCCTCCCTCACCTACCACCCCTCAGCTCTGTGACTCAGCTCTATGCTCCCAGCTCCATGACTCGTTGAATGTAATCCTGTAACAGTAACATGTAGGGTCTGAATAGTGAGGCCTGAGGAATATATTAGATAACACAAGTTTTTAAAAAACACCAGTTTGTTTGATATGTATCATAAACACTGCAGTTTTCCTATTCAAGCAGTCATAGCTGATAATTTTTCTCTCACCTTAATGATGTATCTTTAATTGTACTCTCTGAGCCTGTCATAGGATCTCAGTCAAGTTTTTGGGATTACGGAATTGCTCGACAGGCTTTCACCCACAGTCAGGGCGAGAGAGGCACTGTAGATCACTGTCTGCTCTTTGAGGGGTGAATCACTGGTATAGTGAGGAAAGCATTTCTGAAGCCCGCAAACTGCCTTTTCCACCACTCACCACCCTGCACCCCAGTTGGGTGGGCTGACAGCAGATCATTGCGTTCAAGCCTACGGCACATTGAGCTGGTTTTAAATTTCCTGCTCTCTATACCATGCTGCAAACTGAATCAAAACACTTTCATTAGAGGGATGAAAATAAATCCCACTGAAGCTGGATTTTATCATGTGGATCTATCAGAGACTAGCAGACTGGGTTATGTGGGGTTCAAGGACGTGGCCATCAGTCACCAGAGCCAAATGTGAAGCTGTGGAGAATCTCTGCTGCATGCCCAGATACTAGACTCAGCAACCAATGTCACCACCTAGGAGAGCTAATACTGGCACGCTGTCACTCCTCCATTCAGTTTTCGGGAAACCTTAATTTCCATCAGTGGAAATGGGGCTGGCAGCATCATAAAACCAGCTTTGAATTATGCTGAATTTCCAGAACTAAAGCAACATTTTGATGGCATTTCTACTTGTGATTGCCATCCAAAACCAAACATAAGCCTTGCACACACATGTTTCAGAAGGGGGCGGGGAGGGGGCTCTTTCAGGCATGTCTTCACATCAGTATTAGCACAGAACCTAGCTCCGGAGTGGCTCCGAACCTTTTCCTTGCCCCTCCTGAGAACACAATCCCGCTTAGCTGGTGCTCCCAGCCGGGACAAGCTGCCCCGGCAGGACGTGTTACCTAGAGTGTTTCTTTCGTTTTCACTTAGCAATCTGCCACCAGTCCTGCAAAGATCTGGGTTACATTACTCAGCTGCTAATAACTGTCTCATCCCTTCCCCAGCCTCCATCCTGCGCCCAGAGCAGTCCCCGTTCACTGGAGCTAGTCCCCACAGAGCAGCATGGGGCACACACTGCGGCATGAAGGCAGAGTGTCAGAAGAAATAACCACTTAATTCTGGGTTTGTAGCCCCAGGGCTGATCCAGTGTCTGACTTGACCAACATCCCAGGTGGAGATGTTCTTATCTGGACACAGGTCTTTCTAGGAGGGAGTTAAAGGTGTCTTTAGCAGAGGACATCTCTCCTGACCATGCAAGCACTGGCTGTTCACAAGAACAGTTTCAAGACACAGTGTAATGTACATCAGTCATTGACTATATTCTTAACTACAACAGCAAAAATGCACAAGCATGCAGGCACAAATGTACACAAATACATAGTATTATGATTTGCAGCTGTCAGAGCAGTTCCTATCACTGAAACAACTAAACTTAATTACCAATCTGGAACGAATCACAATCTTAAAATAAAAAAGGAGCAAGCTGCCTAAGTGTATCCACATTCTTTCATTGTAAAACACTTGCCAAGAATAGAGGGCCAAATCCTCAGTTGGTGTAGGCTGGTGTCAAATTTTGACAGCTAAATCAAATCAAAAGAAGCTGGTTTTGCTGATGCGTTCTAGCTGCAGATCTGATCCTGCACATTTTCTAATCTGTTCACCAAGAGATCATTCAAATGCTGTAAGAGTATCACGAGGGTGATGTTTATGAGGAGTCACCTGCACCCTCCAGCACCACTTTGCCTTGGTATCTAGATGGGACTAAGGATGTCTGGCTTTTATTCCTGACAGAGCCTCTAATGTTCAGTGTGACCTTGAGCATGTCCTTCACCATCTTTGTCACTGTTGGTCATAATATTCAGACCAGAATCATCAGGCCACTAGACAGAGCAGAAAATCATAGAGCCATAGAATAGTTTGGGTTGGAAGGGGCCTCTAAAGGTCATCTAGTCCAACCCCCCTGCAGTGAGCAGGGACATCTTCAACTGGATCAGGTTGCTCAGAGCCCCGTCCAGCCTGACCTGGGATGTTTCCAGGGACGGGGCATCTACCACCTCTCTGGGCAACCTCTTCTAGTGTTTCACCACCCTCATTGTGAAACATTTCTTCCTTAAACCTAGTCTAAATTTGCCCTCTTTTAGTTTAAAAACATTACCCCCAGTCCTATCGCAACATGCCCTCTAAAAACATGCTAAAAAGCCTGTCCCCATCTCTCTTACAAGCCCCCTTTACTCCCTGGCAGCTGCAATAAGGTCTCCCTGGAGCCTTCTCATCTCCAGACGGAACAACCCCAGCTCTCCCAGCCTGTCCTTACATGAGAGAATGCCCTAGATCAAGACAAACCGTGGCACAAATACAAGACTGTGCCCAATCCCATCTGTCCCTGTCACCTACGTTCATAGCCTCTGAACACAGAGTCCTGACCAATGCCTCCAAGCGCTTCTGCAGACATCTACCCCCATTGCATCCCCTCTCTCCAGCACCCTCAGCTGACGTGCTGAGGATTTCTTGGCTGCTCAGGGCAGTGTCTCCCTGAGGCTGCTCCTGCGTATCTCCTGGAGATGGTCTGCATACCACTATCCGTACATAAGATGCATTTTGCAGCCCCCTTTTACAGACTGTGAGCCCTTGGCCAGGGCTGTTCCCACTGTGTGTTTGCGTACGACTTCATGCACCAAGGCCCTGCCTCAGCTGGGGCCTCAAAAACATGGCTATAAAACCAGCTATAAGTAACGGCAGCACAGGACAGGCTGTTAAACTCACGGATGGCATCTGAGTCATCACTTCTGCCGCTCGATGGCATGACCTTGGAGGTAGGCCGCTAAGTCTGTAAAAAACATTCAGAAAAATAATAAAAAAAGTCTCTCAAGTCCAGTGTCTTGCTCCAGTGATAGCAAAAAGGTAACAGGAGACTGTTGTTTTAACGCTGTGCCGCCTTCTCAGATCTTGTTTTTGTTTTCCTGCAAGGAGCAGAACTTTATTGGCTTGTTTCTGACCGCACACATGAAGCCTTTCATCAGTGCGTGTTTCAGTAATGGGCCCCTGGATATCAGTAACATTGACACATTCATACAATGTCGTACTCCGTGATTTGCGGCGCTCCTACGGCTCGGCACTATTAATGTATGAGTGGCTCTTTTCATTACCTTGCCATAGATCAAGTGCTAGTCTCTGATTTTGACAGATGATTCAAATACATCTGGTTTCCTAACTTGAGACTGTTCAGTTCCTCTAGCTAGTGCTAAATGATGTTGTTTGCCCGAGAAGAATAAACTATTTTGGGGGGACGTACAAAAGGCACTTTGACGGCTGAACTGCGGTCCAGGCTGGGAGCGAACATGGTTGCGCCTGAAAGGGAGGACCCTGATGGGGAGAAAATCTGCTTGGGTGAATTTTTTTCTGGGATCATTGACATTTTGTTGGGGACCAGGCAACTTTCTCATGAAGAAAGTCAACAACAGTCTCATTTATAACCTAATGATGACCATGAAAGTTTCATTTTCTGTGCACAGTGAAAGATCCCTCTATCTATTAGGATTCCCCTTGACATTAGGTGACAAATGCACCCCAATGCGATGCCAGCAGCTGCATTTTTCTTTGACTTCTGACACACCACATCCTAAATTTAATTGCTTTAATTTGTTAACATTATTTTATACTTGACAAGCATCCTTTCTAAGGTGCTCACTGAGCCATGGCGGCTCACTCGCCACCTTAATACTGCTGAGAAACTGAGACACCCCTGTTAAGTCTGCTCCGGTGCAACAGACTGCTGTACCTACTTGAACTAACGTATATATTTGCTTAAAATAGGAATAGGATAAAATTCAGGAACAAACTCAAAGAGGAAAAAACATGCTTTGCTTCCTCTAGAGGAGCCCCAGCCATCAGAGCACAGAGGTGTGTTCCCGTACAATGTCTGACTCACTAGTGTAATGCAGTTTAAATACTTTACCCACACTGGAACAGTTGTATTCAGAAGAGTTGAAATAGGCCCTTGTCTACCCCTCTCATGGCCTGAGAGAGGCAGGCCCTGCCCTCTGAGATGGAAAAAGGGGCATTTGCGCTCTCTAAGCCAAAGGAGCGTGGGTGTCCCCACTCCTGAGAAAGAGTTCAGGTGATGTACAAAGGATGAGCAGCAAGGGTGAAGGATGGCTATCCAAAGGAAATGTTCCCAGCGGTGTTTTGGGGATGTGGTTTTAATGGGGATGAGGAGGATGGGGTTCTGCACACCAGGAGGCATGGCTCCATCTCCCTGGGGAGCGCTTGCACTTTTGCCTCAAGCCAAGGATCCTTCACTGAGCTAGTCTGGCACCAGTGACCAGCTCTGGAATGGGTACAGAACAGAAGGATATTGAAGCGGATCCAGAAGAGGGCCACAAAAATGATCCGAGGGAACACCTCTCCTGTGAGGACAGGCTGAGAGCTGGGGTTATTCAGCCTGGAGAAGAGAAGGCTCCAGGGACACCTTATAGCAGCCTGACAGGACTTCAAGGGGGCCTATGACAAAGATGGGGACAGACTTTTTAGCAGGGCCTGTAGCGATAGAACAAGGGGTAATGGTTTTAAATTAAAAGAGGGCAGATTTAGACTAGGTTTAAGGAAGAAATGTTTCACAATGAGGGTGGTGAAACCCTGGTCCAGGTTGCCCAGAGAGGTGGTAGATGCTCCATTCCTGGAAACATTCCAGGTCAGGTTGGACGGGGCTCTGAGCAACCTGATCTAATTGAAGATGTCCCTGCTCACTGCAGGGCGGTTGAACTAGACGACCTTTAGAGGTCCCTTCCAACCCAATCTATTCTGTGATTCTATGTTTCTATGAAGTCTACCAGCAAGTGGAAAATCTTAAAGCTGCACTCTGAACATACAGTATCTTCTGCTTCAACCTCTCCTGCCTCCAGCAGCATCCCCAGCACACCGTTACAAACACCTCTGGGCTCTGCCGAGGCTCTACCAGTGATCCATCTATGTAGATGCCTCCGGTTATGTCTATGCTTCAAGGACTCTGTATTGTATATTGTGCACAACTAGAGCCAAAGAAACTTTCAGCTGGTTTGTTTGGTGCTGCAATAGGGTACCCACCATGAGGAGGATGTGCAACTGAGAGACCAAAGTAGCAAAATTTAAAACTGACCTGGGCATCTTTGTGCATGCCTCAACCCCCGTGGTCCCAATCAGTGGCTCTTTACAGAGCCTCTGCAGAGTAAGAGGGCCAAGCTGTGGTGATGTTCATGGCCAGCTCTCTAGGGATGTGCTTGAGAAGGGCAGAGTCACAGAGCCAAGCAGGCTTTGCATTTGCTCTCAGTGTGAAGGCATCCTGATGCCACGGCTTTTCCAGGAGGATTTTAGGCTAAGGAAGCAGTAGCCATGATAAATGTGTCTCGCAATAAAGGATATCCTGCTCAGCCAAAAATAAAATCTGCAGGAATACAAAGCACCAGAAAAAGATGGACTTTGCAACCCTAGAAACTTCATGAGAGGAAATCCTTATCTTATCCAGCTCTTACCGTTGGCATGAGAGAGATAGTACTTCACCCTGGGACCCTGGCAAGGCTCTTACCTAATACCAAATGAGCTATAAAGGGGCTTAAACTACCAAAAGATTTTCAGGAAAGCCTCTAAGGTATTTGGATTTGCAGGGATGCAGAGGGGAAATCTTAGGTACTTACATAGTTACATGCCTGACTACCTCTAAAAATCCACCATTTAGCCTGCAGTTAGTATGGAGCAGCCCAGGCCTCCTCACGCACAAACGTTGACACGTGGATATTGGCCACTGGGCGATCTCTTGGTCTTCACTACCCATGGCACAGCCTCCAACCCTGGTGAGACAAGCATCTGTGCCCAGCTCAGGACATTGGCTTGAGGTGTGGCCAAAACTAAGAGAAAACCACAAAAAAAGGAGCTAGATGTCACCCTAGAGAAGAACAGTCTTTGCAAGATCAGACTGGCATTAAATCCAATAAGCAATAAAAATATTCACACTCTGGAGCCTAAACCCGCTCCCTCTAATTGTCCACTAGAGGGTTTCTTGTACTTTCCACTGCAATGCCTGGCACCGGCAGAGACAGGCTTCGGGGACCCCGGAGGCGGGATGGCAAGGAGAGATGCAGGGACTGCCCACACCAAGGACGACCAGACCCTGTGCCCACACGGGCATCCCGAGGTGGGATGCATGTGGATGTATATCCACGCCGGCTTCCCTACGAGCTCTGGCATTGGCAGGAACAAGTGCAGCCCCGTCTCAGGGATGCCAGGTCTAGAAGTCCTTTATTAAAACCCACAGGAAAAGCGTAGCTTTCCCAAAGAAAGTAACAGGTACCCAGATATCAGCCGCATTTGCCACCACATTTAATGGTAATTTCTCACACTGAGTCCATGCAAAACTCACCAACCCCTTCCTGGCATTACTTTTGCCCCTGTCTTGTGGCACAGCTATGAGCCAAGCCTCCTGCTCCCCTTCTCTGGTTCTCCCTAAAATATGGCCACACTCACGCCATGAAGGAGGATGAGGGTCATCTCCAGATTTGCCATGGGGTCCCAGTACATGAGGAAGAGCTAGAGAGAAGGGACAGCAAAACAGTGATTTTTAAGCTTGATGCCTAGAACAGTGTTTAGGAGAGGTCTTTATTCAGATTAATTCCCTGATGCTGCTGTTCTTACAGCTGCCAGTCATGCACATTTCAATTACTTCTCAAGCTCATGAAGACTTGGCAGGTAAATGGTTAGCTAGAGAAAAAGTGTTTTAAAAAACATGGTTAAAGGGGACATAAAGGGGATAAAAACCATCATTGGACATTTTCATAAATGCTGTAGGTACAGGGTGGCAAGGTGCAGTACTGAAAGCTTTATTAGCTTCTATGTACAGACCCATAGACTCTCTCCATCTATCAGGAGTGTGA
Organism: Phaethon lepturus; assembly: GCF_000687285.1. Taxonomy (NCBI): domain Eukaryota; kingdom Metazoa; phylum Chordata; class Aves; order Phaethontiformes; family Phaethontidae; genus Phaethon; species Phaethon lepturus. The sequence continues at coordinate 35,737 of NW_010554102.1, read as the reverse complement.
GCATTTTAATCTCCGAGCACTTACAAAGCACGTCAGCAACACTTTCCCCTTTAACCATCAACAGAACAGAGCTTGAAAGAGGTGAAGTGTTTTCCTTCAGGCCATCCAGAGGGCTGATGACAAAGGTGGAGCAGTCCTTGGCAAAGGCGAAACAAAAATCCTTTAATTTAAATGACATCTTTTGAGTGTGATTTTTTAAATGACAATACGAAATTGAAAAACAAAAAGATGGCAGAAATATCTGAAAAAACCCATTCAGCATTTCCTTAAAAAGTTAAGTAAAATGTTCTCTTTTTTTGAAAAATTAGCAGCAAACATGAATGCCTGGTGTTCTTTCAACACAGTCCTGAGGTTTTCACAGCGAAGCATTTTTGAGGGCAAATTGAGGTAGATCTGATGGTGAGCTGGGGTTCTTTGGCTGGCTGCTCCCTCGAGCTGTGCCCGCGCTGCAGAGCCCGGCTGACACACACGAGCCGGCGGTATGAAGAGGTGTGACCCTGCCCCAGAATAGCTGCCTTGGCAAAGCCCCAAGCCTGTGCTGCGTCTACGCTGCGAGCACTTTGCCGGTATGACTATGCCATTATCGTCAGACTTGTTTGTAAAATGTCTAGCCGACACTGAACGCAAGGGTCAGATTTTCAAAGCATGTAGTGCTCATAATTGGAGCCAGATTTCTGGAGGAGCTCTGCTCCCATTTAAACACCTAAAGAGAGTGACTGGATTGTCTCCCCCAGCTGTTCCCGCTGCGGGAAATGAGAGCTGCTACAGGCTGACTCGGCCCTGGATAAATAATAATGAATGAAAGTCATTATAGGGGGTGAATTTGCAAATATTTAAAGTTTCAAAGCATGAATTTTGTTAATTAAATAATGCTAATAATGCAACATCAGTCTGACCTGAAGGTTAATGTAAAATCGCTGTCTTTGGTGAGAATCTCTCTCTTCACAAATTCCCTGGGGTAAATGAAACTTTTTCAGATTTCATCTGGCTTTGAAAGCTAAACTGATTGAACTGAAACTTTTCTATGGAGTTCATTCATCCCTTCTGTATGCCTCCAGATAAACCCATGGCCATCAAGAAATAATATAGCCTGCACAGATTACGGACTAAAAGTTTATCTTTCTTAATAACTTTGTTAAATTTTTTTTTTTTTCTTGTTTCACACAGGGCAGTATTGCGAAAGCCAGCTATGATGATTTATAGGGAACCCATGTTAGGATGTTAGAAAACACAGATACTTGTGTGGAAAAAAAAACCAAAATAAAAGGAGCAGTTTCTCATTTTGTAATGTAGTTGAGTTTAACTACTACCAAAATAATTCTGTGGCTCTCGTTTAATTCGTCTGGTTTTCACTGTCTTCTCTTTTTCCCCCCCCAGACCTTCCCATATGCAGTGAGAGACAGATACCATAGTGACATGTGTGCTAAGGAAACTTTAGCTACAATATTAGAAAACTCTATTTAATCTGATTATGGGTGTCACTGGGTTCAGAAATATTTATATGATTTTGTAGCTGTTACAAAAATTTTTGTTTGTAACTCTAGGGCTGTAATTTTACTTTAGAGTCTCAAAGGGGCTAAATTAAAATTATAAAAAACCCTTTAAAATGCAGGAGTAGCACTTTGCCTTTAGAGAGGGGTTTGGGAGGGAAAATCCCTGCTTTATCATGGTCGTCTTGGGTCATTTTTGTGGGTCTGGATTTTTAAAATGTGAATAAGATGTCTATCCGTTCATAATCTTTCCAAAACCTGATCTGAGACTTTGTGTTTCAATTTCTCACCTCTAATCCCATCTCACAGAGGGCTGAGGTGATGATGAACACATTAAAAGCTGGGAAATGATTAGACAGTTCTGGGAGAGACGTGTTTGCCCCCTCCCCACAAGTCACAAGATCACTCACAGCGCAGACACCAGAGACATGCACTTGGTGGTACAGCATTGGCTCTGAGATGTCCCTATTTTGCCCAAGAAGGCTGCTGATTTCGAAATGTGAATGCGAGGTCCTGGCTCAATTCTCCAGGCTGTGAAGCATTTGCTGTGGGATGTGTATCACGCTGAGCATGGCTCCCCTCTGCCCATCAAAACCTCTGGTTGCAGATTGAAGCACAAAAAAATCAAATCTCAAATGTGCAAAAGAAATGAGAAGAGGAGCAGATAATTAAATCTCTGCTTAAAAGTTTGGGGAGCAATTTTGACTCCCAGTTAAAATTTTGGGCTCCACCTCTAGCATCTCTACACTGTTTGGAAGGTTGGAGTGTTTTGAACCCCTCTGATTTCTGCACCAGGAGGGTTGGTGGCTGCTGGGCTAACACAAGTGTACAGCTTTTGAGGCCCAAGCTGGTGCCTTTGGGCAGTGCCACCCTGCCTTCAGCAAAGTACGATCTTCACTTATGTTTGGGCACTTGCAATCTTCTCTACCTGGGCTTCTTGTGCATCAACAGGCAGAAGTGAGTTCTCTTATCCATTAAGAGTTTAAAGTCAGTGAGTTCTTCCATCCCTCTCCAAAACCCTTGAAGACAGTCCAGATAAGAAGCAGCTTTTGATAGCTTGTGACTACATAGCCCTTATCACGCCCTTCTAAACACCAGTCAGATTTTCTGCACTGCTTTGGTTTGGCAAAGCTCAGATCTGGATATATTATTTTAGGTCATGCCGCAAGCTTGGTATCACGGGTCTGCAGAGGAATTGAAGACCACACTGTCTAATTGCAACCTCGTCCAACCACTAAATAGTGTTCTGTGGAGCAAAAGACTATCTTTAGTCCTTCCCAAAAAACACTGGGCCTTTGCCAGGAGGGGAATATGCTGGGAACACAAACAGAACTGAAGAACAAAAAATGGCAGGACTGAGAGGAGATATTTTCCAATAGACAGCCTATAATTTGCCATGGATGTGGTAATTTAGCCAAAATAATTGAATTCTATGTGTTTCCAAAGGGTTTCTGTTAATTTTGTTGGCGCACTTGGATCGGGTGGTTGGTAATACGATATGAAATCTTTCATCTCAGGTTTGCTGCTCTGAGAACCACCCCAGTCTTCATTGATCATAAGCATCACCCAGTCATAGATCAAACATCATAGCTGTTCCCCTTGGGTGGTTTTTTTGGTGGTGTATGTGAAATACATGAACGTTTCTCATTCCCCAAGTAGACGATCATGCTCGCCACATGCAAGGACGCCATTACTGACTGGTAATCTCATCAGACTTCAACTTACCCAGCTCCTCTTTGAGAGTTTTAGTCAAAATGGATGGTAGCCAGCTCATGCATTCAAGGAGTTTGAATGGCAAGCTTTCTGCTGAGTGGACAGACAGTTTCCCAACTGCTTCTTAGGAGAAAGTAGGAAACAAAGTCATCACAGTTGTCTGAAAAAATTTTGTAAGTGGAAAAATGGAAAATAAGGCTGCAAAAGAGCTTTAGAAGGCATTTCATCCTTTCCCTGCCCCAAGACAAGATCAGTTAGACTTGGCCAACTTGTTACAGAGATTTGTCTAGTCTCTTTTTAAACATCTTCTGTGATGAGCACTGCATGACTTGCCCAAACTCAGCCACTGGCCTTTTTCCTAATGTCTAACTGAAATCTTTCTTCTTGCAGTGTCAGCCCTCCTCTTCTTGTCCCCAGGCAGACAAGGAAAATGGTTTATTGCTTTCTTCAATTACTGGTTTTTCAGTCTGAGGACAACTCAATGATGGGAAATGATTTGCCACACTCTCTCTGTCTATATAATCACTTCCTAGACAACAGGTATGGTTGTGCTACTGCTATGAGCAAATGTAATCCATACGGGAGCTCATTTATGTAAACTACATCGAACACTCCACTGGATACTGAAAATCACAGATTCCACAGAGGTTGAGACTTCCTACAATCCTTCTCCAGTTTATCCTCTTGATTTCACAGGTGATTTAGTCTCTCCCACAAGGTCTTGTGAACTTACTGCCTCACTGGTTAATGGCCACAGCTACTAACCACCCTTTTCTCTTTAGATGTTTCCTTTTTGAGTATAATTAAGCTAAGCTGGATGGAGGAAGACAGAAACTGCTCCCAGCCCCTGTTTAGTTTGGAGTGTGCTGCTCAGTCTTCCGAAGATCTGAAGAAGTACTTCTGTGTCTACTAGTGTATCTGTTTTTTCCAAGGTCTCATAGAGGATGCCATATCCCGTAATATCCTAACCTCCTTTTAAAGAGTAGTCCGTGGATAAATTCATCTTCTCTCAAATCCTCATTCCTCATAGTGGAGACCCAGAGTCCATGAAACACATCTCTGGTGGGGTGTGCTGATGCCAAAGGGGTGCCAGGAATCAAAGCCCAAGCTAAGGCGCTCTGCAAGGCACATTTGCCTATGGTTTGGGCAGAGCCACTGATGGTGGGAAATTGCTGCTTCAAGAAGGCAGAGAATGGAGTGAGTAAAGGTTGTGGCTGCCCAGAGGGAGTGAAGAGACATGTGAGGCTGGAGGTTGGAGATGGCGATGGGGACCAACAGAGTGGTGGGATCAACACAGAAATGAGAACACAGCAAGAAAAAAGTCTATTTAAAACAAAATAGTCCCCCTTTTCCCTAGGAATGTCTCTTCTTGTCTATCTGCTGCTGTGCCCTGTTTTATACTCCTGCACAGCCACGGGCTGGGGCTCCGTGAGTGTTCGGGTGCTTCACTGCCATTTCCAATTACTGTGCCATGTCCCCCACCCGACCCAGCATGGCTATGGATCTTGGCCTGAGAACCTCACAGGTGTTTAAATGAAAAATAAAAACCACCCTAAGGCTGGAAAAGCCCAGACTTGCCTTGCTGCTTTCCGGCTTTGCCATGGAGTACTGCCGCGCAGCTCACCTTAAGTGACTTTCTTTGCTGTGGGCAAGAGCAGAATCAGGGCCAACCTCTCAGCCTGGTGTACCCTTCAGAGATGTTATCTTTCTTTTCCTTGTCTTTATTGGCTTGACCAAATGAAGTTCCCTACATGTGTAAAGCACTGGCTGTAGGAGCAGACTCTATTGTTCTCTGGGCTGAGACCCTCTGACCATTTAAATAAAACAACTCCTTATCTGCGACTTCCTACTCTGTAACCTACTGGTAATTCTGAATTGCTGTTAGAACATACTGTCCCCACAATCACTTCCCTCCTGCTGGCACATCTTTTCCTGTGTTTACCCATGTCCTTTAAATAATACTTAGAGCCAAGTGTCCATGCTGTGAAAGAAACACATATTTTAATGGTTTAGTTTCTGTAAAACCAGCAGCACGCAGCAGAAAGGAGAGGAATCATTAAACTGCAGTGATATGCCTACAAATCCTGTTTTGGATCTACAAGGACATTATAGAAAGTAATTTTGATAAGGACACTCTCAAACTGAGCAGTTTTCTTTCATTCTGTTTAGAGGAAGAGCTGCAGAGCCAAGAGCTCGGTGAGCAGGACTGTGGGATGCAGGGTGTCTGTGCAACATCGTCTGGGTGTGCAGTGAGACCTTGAAATGTCTAAAAAGAGCCTAATGTGACATACCCACAGATCTAACCATAGATCTGGAGAGCAGATTAGGATACTTGGGGACGATGGAGTCCTGAGGTAGATTCTGATATTGGTGGAGTCCTGCAACACCAAAGATCTCCCTACCCACCTTTATCACATTTTACAATCTTGATGAGGAAAGATCAGCTTCATTTCTTTCTGACATGAGTCAGAAGTATTGACTTGTTTAGCATACCACAAAAACCTTCTGTCCTCAAATTCCTGTTAATAGTCTGTCTGCAAATAGATACAGGGCAATAAGCTGTAAAAAACCTGGACCACTAGGGCACATGTATGACGACTTTTGCTACACAGGTTGCCTGAGCTCCATCACTTTCACTATGCACAGAAAAACCTAAAAGTAACAGCCTCTGCCCTTGGAAATTCCCTGCATGGGAGAACAGGAGCAGGTGGTTTTGCACAGACATTGGATTTATGCAAATGCACTTTGATCCTTACGCGAATACAAATTAAAGAGTGGCCAAACACACTGGTTTTATTTCTCCCTTGTTAGAAAGATGCGGGGGAAAGCAGCAAAACCCATTTGCTTTCAGTGTTGGAAACTCTTCACAGTGCGCTGTGCATTGCAGTCACAGATCCGTGCAAACACCGGCAGTTTGTTGCTTCCCTTAGCCTGAACCTATAAGTGCATCTCACCAAAGCCAGCACTAATGTAAACCTCAATAAAACTTATGCCAAAGATGGAGCTTAACATGACATGGATCATACAGTAAAACAGCAACTTGGGGAGTGTAGGTGGCTCTTTTTTAAATGACACTATATAAAATTAAAGCTGAAACATAACTTACCCCTTTGCAGGAAAAGTAAGGAACTGCTGACTGGACAATGACAAGACTGAACTGCATTGGGCCGTGACTGCATCAAGTGCTGTTACAGAGCTTTTGTTAATGATGGGCTATGACTGGAACCATATGACTGTTGCTACTGTTTTAATGGTTTGTAGAGGCAAACACACACTTCACCGTGATGTCTAATAACCATCATGCTGTAATTCCAAATAGCACCTGCTTTTGTCATTGGGCCTTGCTCCTTTCCAGGGGACTATTTCTGTCTCACTTCCCAATTTCAGCAACGCCATTCTGATCTTGGCTCTCCATCAGCCATGCTGAGGGTTCCACACTCGAGGAGTTGTGAAGTAATTCTATATCCTCTGAGGCTTCAGAGAGGAAGTAGTCACAGATTTATTGGGCTTTAAGCGAGTTTGGCGGAGAAACCAGATGAAGGCATCCTGCAGAAATTAAATTCAGAAGAAACTCAGTATGTGTTATTACACGTTAAAGATGCCACTTAGAAAAGCTGTTTTGGAATAAAAGTAGGATGGAGACTTGGAAAAAAGTTAATAACAAAATGCACTCATGTAAAATTCAGCATGCAACATATCTAAGGGTGGAGAGCTTTCAGTGTCTTCTGATCACATGCACTTTTATTATGAAACTGCAATGTCTATTTAAAGTTGCCTATTTATCAAATTGTTCAGACCAGCTTTATATCTAATCCTAAGTAAAGAAGAGATGTTCTTTAAATCAATGACCATTTCAGCCGGAGGTAGTCATGTTCCTATATTATATTTCAGTGGAAAAAGTTGACTTGCCCTGTAATTCGGGGTGAGCACAGCGCTGGCTATCAGCATGGCTGAAGCAAGATACTGTAGCTGCCATGCTGTGCTCCGCACCGCTTCCCCGCTGTGCAAGTGTCCCGTGCAAGGTCAGCCACTGCAGAAGCCAGTAACCTGGTGTGCTCGAAGGGAGAGTAATTCCATCTCATCTGGTTTACGCATTGATGGCCCCTGTTTGTTGTGATTCACTTGGTTTTCATTCATTTTCCCCAGGTGCCCTCACTGAACTCATTGATGGCTGTTTCGGAAGAGTGTAAGAAGGTTTCAAGAGATAACTCAAGGGCAGATCTTCAGACCTTTCATCATGTCATTGATCACTGTGATGACCTTCATTGATTCTCTTTTTCCTCATGGTTCAATAATAAATTGAGCTATAGCATTTGATATATGTTGTCCCCTGAAGGAGAGGGAAATTATGTGCATGCAGGAAGAGCTAACCCCTTCTCTATGAAGAGCACTAACTGTTTCTCTGGCATATTTTACCTGCCTTCAAAGCTCCTGCTTGCCTAAAGCTATCTCACCCTCCTGATGGTCCTGGTTGACTCAAGGTGCTGGGATGTTCTTTGTCTTCAATGTTTATTGGCTGTTCAATACAAAAATCAGAACCCCATGGAAGGCAGTGGTGAGTCCACATATGAGCAAAGCTGATAATTTCAGCAGAGCTGTAACTACTGCCCATGAAATGGGAAGACTGAGGCTTTTTACACCTAAACAGCAACCAAAGTCCTGGAGAAAGGGTTAAATGCAGATTAATTTTCTGGAGCACTGACCAGACAGCTAATCTAAAATGCTGTTCCACTCTGATACGTTCCGAGGTTAAAAGAGACTTCTTCATATGGAGAAGATCTTGTCCTGGGCCTTTTCTCAGATTGAGGTAAATGGAATTGCAAGTCTGGAAAACTATGGCAGTGTGTGAAAGACCATGCAGGAGCCCAGCTGACACTGTCAGGTTGCAAGCTTTTTGCCTGTGCTCACAAGTGTGTCTACCAGTATAGTGGCATCTCTACTCAGCAAAAATGGGATGCTCTTTAAAGGAATAAACTTGAAATTTAATCACAAAAACAAGTCGTGCAACTTCTTGAATAAGCTTAATTTCACCTAACTTTAGGTGTAGACTACATGGGTCCTCTTATGGAAAGAAAAAGGCTTTTCTAGGGCAAGATTTATCTTGCTAGAAAGCACCAGATGAAGAGAAATTACCTGAACTGTAGAAGCTCCTATTTTTCTCCATGGACCATAAAATGAGCTGAGGGAGACTAGCTGTACTGGAGTTAAGTCAGAGGGATTTGTCTGAATCAGGATCTCTGAGGTGGTTCCTGGGACAGACATACCAGTAAAATTTACAACTTTAAAGGTTCATAAGTTTCTATTAAACTATGAAAAGCTCAGACTTGGGCATCAAAGATTATGAAGTTGGCTTAGAAGAAATATAGCCTTGAAACTGAAGGGTTTGCCTTACTCTGCAAATGTGAGAATTAGGGTTATACTTAAGAAAGTGATCTCATTACAAGTTCCCAAGAGCTGTGGCTCTGAGTCCTCCTGTCCTCTCAAATACTGTGAGTCATGGTTACATCCTCAGGGGCAGTTATGTTTCGCTGGACTTGTCTAAGCCCATCTGAAGTAATGGAGCTGCAAAAATGTCAGCAAGAACCGAATCTGGACATCATGAGATTGCACATAATGAAGAGTGTTTGGCCTCCATCACTGCTGGTGATGAGGCAAAAAAGGGAAAGAATCCAGCAGAGGGTTGGCAGGGCTGCCAGGAGAGGTAAAAAATGTGTAAAAGTAAAGCATTTGCTACAAAATATAGGTAAAGCTTATGAACGTGGAGTCCCAGGAGAAGTGTCCCAACAGTTGCCATTTGGAGGAGAGCTGTGTTTTGCAACAGCAGATCTTCCCTTTATGCATCTCAGCATGCTTTGCTTTACTTGGGAAAATGGGTGAAGATTGATCTGTAGTATCCTGATACTCTTGCCCAGATGTGAAATGTCTCTCCATGCTTTGGAAAACCCCATCATGCCTACAAAAAATGTGGCAGTGCTTGCAGCTGAGCAGTTTCCTGCAGTGCCTTCCGAGATCATCTCATTGTTTCCTGTCCATCTATACCCCTGTTGATTCTTGTCCTGCTTATATTATACATTTTTTGGTGGTGGGGACATTCTTTTAGTAATATGTTTGCAGAGTGCTGTGCACTGCAGGGCTCTCAAGGGGTCACTGCAACAGTAATATTACATTTTGTTAACTTGGGACAACCTGCCGCGTTCCCTGGTACAATCTGATGGGTTTGGAGAATGAGTGGAAGTAATTCTGCAGAAAATGTATCATTTTACAGTTCCAGGATCCTGCAAGCCCCAGCGTGACATTTCTACACCATTTGGAAACCTGTATGCTGAATTCTATTCCTATACCAGTAAAGGAAATGACCCTTGGAATGTCCCTGGCCCCAGGACCAGCTGCCAGCCAGGAGCAGCTTGTGCGGTGCTCTGTCTCCCCAGACGTACTAGGGCATTGCCCAGAAGACTTTCAGGTGGCACAGGGTGAAAGTTTGCAAAGGATCATTTTGTTTACTTCATGGGGTGGATATCGTGTTTGCCTTAAACTACAAGTATGGGCACAGTCACGGGTCAGAGCGAAGGGTCCTGCCTGCAGGATGATCTGAACAGAAAGGCATGGGAGCCGCCTTGCCACCATTTTATACCTGTACCAACAGATCATTTGATCATGGTGGGCACATTAGGCTTCTTGAGTGGTGAGGAACGTATTCATCTGTAGATGAACTCAATTGCTTTCAGGTACCCCATTGACCAAGGATTGTCTCCTCATAATCAATGCAGGCTGTAAGCCTTGCCTAGTGTTCAACCATTGACTTCATTGCTTTCCCAATATGTGTGAGTGGTCGTCCAAATAACTGTGGTACGATGTCAATACAGGGTGGTATGAACCAATTTACCAGCTATTGCTTGACTTGATCAATGCTTTATGTGTTAAAATTGTGAGCCCTCATAGTCTATACAGTCCTAAAGTCAGGTGGTTGCCTATTTTGGCAAGTAACTGCTTTTGCATTACTTCTAGAAATTTGCAGAAATTTATGACTAGAAGACTAGAGAGAAGTTTTTATAAATATTCATTCACATGAAAAGTTTTTTTTCTTTAAACAAACAGTCTGCCTACAAGCTAGTAATCCAAAATCCAGCTCAGTCTCTAGAGATTCATGATCATTGGGTATCATCTCTTGAGTTCTATCCCCTGAGGATTTGTGGTTATGCCTGGACTCTTTTCAGTGCTGAAATAATCTGCAGTGCATGAGGAAAGTATAACACTGGATGCAATTAGTTTATTATGCCCATGGAGAATTTTGTGGGTCAGTTGGCTGTATTCAGTAACAAAAGCAAGAAGGAGAAATATATGCCAGTTTCCATCCATGAGGAAGAATTTTGGAGGAAAATAACGATTCAGGTCACTGACGGCTTATGGGAAGGGATTTGGGATGAGCTGATATTCTGAAGCTGATCTTTGTGACTGGGTACAGTTTGTGCCCTTTTTCTGTTTATTCTGAGCAGCTCTCAGTGACTGATAGACATTTGCATGGAAGATATCTGTAAAAAAGTCCTCTGGGCTGTGAAGTGACAAGATTGTTTCTAGACATCGTTTCCCAGAGAGCATCGTTGCAGCTGACACTGGCTGAGGTCTCATGGTACATGGGGAGACTGAGAGAACAGGGATCAAAATATCAGTCCATGCATTACAAGATGTTAATGGACTGATTCTTCTGAGAAATCCATTTTATTAGGCACAGCTTTGAGTAACAGTCCAAGCTCCGTCTAACTTCATATTTGAAAGAATAAGACACTTTGAAAGACACTAGTTCCAGAAGATGTTTATTTTGGGGAAACGGTGCCCTTCAGCCTTTTGGATCGTTTTCAGCTTAATTCTTTAAGATGCATTTAGACTTCAGGAGTATCAATCTGGTTAAGAGCTAAACAGAAACTTTTTTTCACTGGCATCAAACTTTGCTTTCTCACCAAGGTCAGGATTGGAGCTAGAAGATATTTTTCACTTGGTTTATGTTTTTTAGTCCAAAAATGAAGGTCCAGATCAAGCAAAATAGTTTACATCTTACATATTGGCAAGAAAAACAAAAAATAACTTCTGAGTCTACTTGACAAAATTTTCCACTCAGGTTCTTTAATTTGGTCAGCAAACTTGGATTACCTCATAATTAATGCCTTTCTACTGAGAGCTACACAAATGTGGCTTCAACCTGTGTCCTATCTGGCTATGTTGGTGAAAGTGACTGTGCTCCAGCTTCCATGTTTTCTTGCGTGCTTCCCTGCATTCTGTTTCATTCCACTATGTACCTGTCACTGGCCTCATGACTTAGCTGAAAAAATAAATATTTCTCAAAAAAATCTGTCAGCGCTGCTAGAAGAGCAGCTTGTCACAGCAACACTGTGCTGAGCTGCCAAGATGAAACTGTCCTTTGGAAAAATTAGTTTCCCATGGAAAATAAGCATCAGCTTCCCATAAAATATACAGACTTGGGACAAAACACTTCTTGGTTCAGAATTGTTTAGCCTGAAGTTATGGCAGCATGTTAAGTTTTACAGAGAACCCTCTGACGACTGGTCTTTGTTGTGTACATCAAGGTTGGTTTTAGTTTGATTATTTATTTACAGGGTAGGCATTTTTCATTTATGCTTAGGTAGCTGAGACTGCAAATTCAGATACTAGAGTTATTGAAAAACAGTGAAAAATGCACAGCCCAGACTCAACAACCATTGCCTATACAATATTCTTCTGCAGCTAACAGAAACAGCTGTTTTTCACAGCTGGATCAGTCTCCTTTGGGTTTCGTGAGGAAGACTCTTGGCCTTCCCTTGCCACAGCACAGGAATATTGCTGAGCCTGGAGACCTGGAGAACATTCCCCAGCACCCACAGCACAGGTCATGGTTACCCAGGAGCTCCCTCTGCCTCCGAATTACAATTTATTGTGGCAGTTGCCACAGCCCATCGGCAGGGCCTTCACGAAACACAAGAAGCAAAAAGCAACAGGAATGCAACAAAGGCATAAAAAGCAAATCCCACACCGGAGACAGTGCAAAATGCTGCCTCAGCCTTCATATATCATAGCAACCCTAATATAGTCTTGGCGATGAGCCGCTCTCCGCGTAAATGCTGGGCATGGCTTGGCAAGTTGTGGGTCAGGAATGCACTTCATGCACTCCAGCAGCCAAGGAGAGTTCAGTCCTCAGGCATGGACTGGAGCTACTCCAAAGTGAAACCTCCTCAAACATAGAGAAGTGTGGGTGTTGAGTCCTTGGCACCAAATAGTCAAATCCACTCCTTGTTGGGGCAAGGCAATTGTTCATGCAAGCCTTAGAAGACATGGACACTACTGTCAGCTGTTACTATTGGGCAGCCTGGGACAAGTCACATCTTCCTCCTTTGCCTCAGCTTCTCTGCCTTATAAGCACGGGTAATGGTGCTAGTAGTCTTCTTTAAAGTAGCTTGTGATTTTCTGACAACAGTAACAATTATTATGATGATGCCATCATTTTTCTATAATGACCATCATGCCCACATGGTCAGGAGATTGAAAGGATTTGTCTTCTTTTCCTTTCTTTTTTTCCTTGTTACTGCCCTCTGGCAGAAGGAAGGTAGGAGGAAGGGAGAAAAGCCAAAAGCTGCTTTCTTTGAAACACAACTTTACATTTAAAAGAGGAAGAAAACACAACAAATGAGAATCCAGCAACAATATTCCACATCTTGCAAAACTACAGTTTAAATAAAAATATTTGCAGCCAGAAAGTGAAATGTTCAGATCCCAAGCACTGAAAATAACTGTTAACTTACACCAGCTTCAGATCTCTTTCTACATGAAAATGACAGATTGCTGAAGCTTTTCATGGGAAAGTATGTGTTCCTACAAAGGTGGAATTTTAGGTCAGAGGGAAAAAGGTAGGACTTTCACCTATCCTAGAGTAGCGTGAGAGACATACTTACCCCTCACGCAGTAGCTTAGAGATCAAGCATCCATGTGAGATGTAGCAACCTGCATTCAAATTTGCTTTGCCTAATTTAGACCAGGGTCTTGATCTCAGCCTCCCATCCTGTGTTAAGTGCTCTGTTTCTGGTCTTTGGAAGCTGTTTTGCTCTTGCCCAGTGAACATTTGATCACTTATATGACAAGCAGACTGGCTTCTCTGTTGTAGACTTCCAGTGACCAGGCAGTAAGGGAGATGGCAGGAAACACTTGGGATTAGTTTATACACCTTTGGTCAAAATAGGCAGAGTTTGTGTGCTGGGATCCCACATCCCATAACAGTACTCTTACACCAGGCTAAGGCTTATTCTGCAGATAAGGTGCTGCTTGTCGCTGCTCTGAATAACCTATTCTCCATCTTGATGTGGAGCATCTTCTATTAAATGTCAAAATCTTTCTGAGATATAAAAAGTTCCGTTGGTCAACAACTCTGTAAGTCTGAATGTGATGGCCGAATGTACACACAAGTTTGTCTTCAAATACCAGGTTGCTCTTGGCACCACATTGGCATAGGCTGAGAGGACACTGTAGCCTGTGAACGGTGTGTTCACATGTGATTTAGGGTATTGTCCATCAAATCAGCCCAGTGGAACCCACATAGCATGAGACTTCCTTCAGAAACTGGGTCCTGGCCCCCATGCTCACACGCCATGCAAAAGCAGAGAGTGCACACTAAACAACGTCTACTTTTTTTCTTAGAATCCTGAAAAGCCTGCTATAAAACATGGTGGAGGTTGTTGTGGACAAATGACATAACGGGTTAAAATAAAGTACAGGCGGAGATTTTAACATTTAAACAAACACGTTAAGGCAAAACAAATGTTACCTGACATCTAATTTCTTATGGTAGTTGTCTGGTGCTCTTTGCCTGTGATTGATGGATGAAATGAGAAAAGGAGCTTGCTTTACACCATTCAAGGGTGTCTTTGAAATTAATAGGTTGCACACTCCAACCTGGAAAAATGGGAGATGGGGAAATGGCTTCAGTCAGAGAAGACAGGGTTGGTTGGAGAATGCACCCAATGGCCAAATCTGTATCTGCAGATAAGGATGTGTTTGGCTCAGCTGGAGGAGACTGATGAGAGGGTGTGAATACCTGGGCTGGCTGTTGCAGAGGAGATAAGTTCCCTCTTAATAAGGGATAAGTAAGATAAGTAAGACAGTTTCCCTCTTGCTCCACAGCTTGGAGGATCACTGACACTAGCAAAGATCAGGGTGGCAAGACTGGCACGGACTTCCAGGTCCTGTGTGCTAATGGTAAGTGGCTGTGCAGGGAGAGAAGCAACAGCGAGTTGTGAGTCCCTTTCTCCGTGGACAAACAGCCACTTCTTCCATCCTTCTCTGCTGCAACAAGACAAAGAGGGAGGAGAAGCGTTATTACGCTGAGACCAGATGGAAGCTCCCACAGAAGATTGCACGGGCCTAAGTCCATGTCTCCAGGTAGTAGACTTTAAAAAAAAAAAAACACAAGCAAAAATAACTTCACAGACTGAAGTTACTGCTCCCTGGTGAGATCCAAAGGCTTCCTCCCAAATTCTGGGAAAGCTCACTCTGAGATCCAAGCATGGTGACTCAGATTCACCTCTAGCACTAAGATGAACTGTGCTGCAATGTTCCTCAACATATATTCTCAACACTACTGCACAAATAAATCATCTTGATCCACTTCTAATTGAATGTGTATTTTTCATGTTTTCGAAATGGTTCTAGTTTCATTACATTACATACATTTTTTATTTTATGAACTCAGGCCGCTTGTGTATATTAAACTTTATACTGAAAATACTGAGTTGAACATTTCTTTGGGCTCACAAAGCAAACCCCAGAATTGTGAATGGGAGCCAGGAAGGCTCTAGGTTGCCATGATGGGAAGCACAGAGAAAATTGTGTATCAGTGGACAAAGGGTTATTGCAGAGACGGTGTCTTTCTCTTTCTGTTTGCGGATGTCGTGCTGAAAGGAGGAAATGAAAGGAGGAAAGCCAAAGGCTAAGGAGCAAAATGGGTCCTGAGGAAGTCTAGACTCTAGCCTTGCTTCATCATCTGTTTCTCACAGGACAAATCATCAACTTCTCATCACTGTAGTGCTCTTAGTGATAAACAAGGACAGTTATTCTAGATACCTGTGAAGTGGCTTGAGGTACACGTAGGAAATAGTTGAAAAATACCACCCTTGTCCTCATGTCGTAAACAGCATATCTTCACTCTGGCTGCGGCGCTATTTTTTTTCCACCTGGAGGAAGAAACTCAAATACTATGGAACAGTTTTGTGTCAAAATAGTAATGGATCCTTCTGTCTGTGAAAACCCAAAGTGGTAAGGGAGAAATCCTGTGAAGTGTGTGGCAGTTTGCCAGAGTCACTCTTTTTCAAAAGCTAGGAAGAAAGTGGGTTTTATTATTGTATTTTGTAAAAGCAGCCTAAAGAATTTGGAATAGAGAGACTTCTGCCAAAATTAGAGGTTCTATTGAAAGAAATCCTATGGCCCAAATCTCGATCTGGTGTGTGTGTATATATATATTCTGGTACAATAACACTGATAACATGAATAGCCATAATACAAAAGATGCCAATTCCCATTAGCTGTTACAGATACCATTCTTCCATCCCATGTGCAAACATACAATTTGACAGCCCTTTACCACGCAATTCCCCCTTGTGAGACCAAGAACTAAAACCTCAGAAAAAACCAGAAACAGACATGTACGGGCAGTATAACCATGCGGTTGCATTAAAGCCCTTTCCAAGGTTCCTCACCACTACCAGGTTTTTTCCATTGTTTGTTTCCTTTAGATTAATTATTTTGAACAATGACAGAGAAAATATTGAAATATTGATATATTTGGTCCTGCAGTCTCAGAAAGAAGAAAACTGTGTCAAACTGATAGAAAACTGCTCCAAAATATGCATAAACTACCTGTGATCCTCAGCCACCATTTACCCTCCCCACACACCCACTGAAGTCAGAGCTGATCTCTCTTCAAGGGCAGCCATTTTTTACAGTATTTTTTGCTCTTTTTGTTGTTCCTGGAATTTACATTCATGCTCAAGGGGTTTTGATAAGTTTTTCTGAAGTGCTTTAGCAGTGTCACACAGGTTGTAACACATCTCCACAACAAACAAAAAAAGGGTTAACTGTGCTGAGAACAGAGCATGGAAAGGGACTGCAGGAGATGTAAGGATTTTTTAAAAATACAAAACATTTCCTCAACTCTACAGACTATGAAACTGAAGAGAAACATGTAAAAAATGGGGATTTGTGAGCATTTATATTCTTATGGCAATTATGTATTTTATGTCCATGGGATTTACATCCCTAAAAGCTCTATGCCCTTTAGAAAAATGTTCTTTACTTTCCTACCTCAGCTTTTACATGCTTTCAATTCCAGCCTTCCTTTTGAGCATGATACCAGTTACTGTAGACTGTGGAAATTAATTAACTTGCTTTTGGAGGCTCAGATCCATGAGTAATTGTCGGGGTCTGCCTAGTCCAGTAGCCCGTTGCCAGCAGGAGCTATGCCAGTGGTTCCAGGTGAGCTGCTTCCCCTGGGGATGATCCCTGCCCATTTGCACTGTTGCCCTGAGGACAAATATGATCATCCCGACATCACACATGCCAAGCACTAGACTACTGAAATGCCAGGTAGGATTCACCAGACTGCTGGGTGGGATTTGGTGCACAGATTTGAGCTCTAAAATTGTCAAAGCATGGACCAGAGGCACAAGTCACAGGTGCATGGTGCCATCTCAGATGCTCTTGCTGTCCCCTATGACTGCCTTTGAACCATGAGTCTCCATGGCCTGTGTTGTACCTGCCAGCCCTGGGCAGATGTCTGATGCTCCATGGCATCTGAAAGGTCACTAAATACCTGTGTTTACGCAGCTGAATCATGCTGTAACTCTTCATTAATTACAATAGGAGATTAAAAAAATCTTCTGTGTAGATGTCCATGTGTGGGTACATAATTTTTTTCTTAATTTTCAAGCTGAGTCCCTGTCTTGATAGAAAAGCTCCAGCTGTACAACTTACTGTAAAGCAAAATTGTCTCCCATCAAGGAGGAAGGCAGGTAAGGAAAATCTGCAGAGATGTTGGTCTTTGTGCCCCGAGCAGCTGAAATCCCACAGCTGTTAGACTGCTCATGGAGGACAGAAGGTTTAATTAAACTACAGATCTGTGACTTTCAGTAGCCTACCTTGACTTAAGGAACTGCACTGGTTTACTTTCATACTTGGTGATTAGATGTGTTTGGGAGCATTTTCAGGCCTTACTACCAACAGGCATAAGACAGCCCAAGTCTTGGCTCTCCTGGCCTCCAGGACAGGGAAGCCACCTGCAAGCTGCCTCTGGGGCTGCCACGCTCGGGTTCTCCAGCGGAGATGCATCTCTTGCGTCCTATAGGAACAAGCCTGGCCCAGGTGGACCTGCTGGTTCAAGCCTGCCCCATGCCCACATGCAATGAGTTTACCCTTGGCCAGTGAGGCAATCAGTGCGTTGGGAGCCTGCCACTCCGTCACAGCATCAAAGCCATGCTCCAGGGGCAACAGGTTCAACAGGAGCATGTTACCTCTTCCACCGAGCAGGAGCAGCAGGGGACATGCTGTGTATTGCCAGGTGAGATAAATACTCTCATACCGCACTCCTCTTAAGACAAGAGGATCTTAGCTTGCCAAAACACTAATAAATCCACAGAGATTTGCTTTTTCATCTATACTGGACAGATCTCAACAGTTCAGCTCGAGTAAAAAACCTCACCCAAAACCTTTTGTGAAGTTGCCTGCCTTTCATCTCTGCTCCACATAGCTTGAGAAATATTTTACGGTATCTACTCTAGCCTGTTGACACTGAGAGAGCAAGGGAACAGGGGGGGTTCAGAAAGATAAACATGAATCAGACCTTTTCCTCCAAATATCATGTCAGGTATTTGGGGTAAGAGATCACTTCTTGATTCCCTTGGACTTTACTGACCCAGTTTAGATCTGGGATAACAACCAAATGGGCATGACAGAGCGAATGATTGATAGTTTACAGCAAGAGGAGAGATAGGGGATGGGTTGCTGTGGATGGCAGTGGAAAGGCACTTCTTGTACTGATTCTGCTGTTGGAGAATTCCGCAAATGCAGCTTCACCCCCAAGGAATTAAGCAGGCGCCTGCGTTCGCTCTAGAGCTGGATCCAACTCCACTGCAGTGCAAGGACTGTTCAACTATCTCAGCTTTGCTCCATGTACAGGACTCTTGACAACTAGCAGAAACACCGAGACCTCTGATATCCCTTCCTTTGCAATTAAATGATTTTTTTAGTGTGTTATCTGTTGCCTGGGACCTTTCTCATTCATTTATTTGCCTTTAAATGGCTCTCTCCACCAATGCGTCTGCTCTGCCTGACATATCACTAATCTTTTTTCCAAGGAGTGGAACTTCCTGGCTTGCTTTAAAAACAAGATAATTGTCTATATGCATAAATCTCTAAGCCTCAATAACTTGACTGCTTGGTTATCTCTACGATTGCCATTTTCATTTTGCTTGGCACAAGAAAAGCAGAACAGAGTTACTAAAACAGACAAGCTTTAGCCCTCAAATCTTGCAATAACTTTTAGTTTCTGATCAACTGAAGAAAAAACTGGAAGTCTTTTAGCCTATCTTGTTACTCAACACACACCCTTCTGGCTACAGCTGTGCCTCCGGAAGTGGTTCCCATCCCCAGCTGATCATTTCTCTGTCTCTGCACAGTTGCCGTGCCTTGGCATCTTCCAGCAAATTGGAGCATACAAATATGGCCTAAGACACTTGAACAAGATCAGCGTGTCAGCCGAGCCCAGCAATTGAAAAGGCTGGATGACCTACCTTGGCTAATTTTCCTAGGGGTGGTCAACAGAGCTTTCACATGAACTGGCCTGCAAATGTGGCTGGGAGGTTACCCCCGGCAGTGGGCTGGTAGAAGCTGCTATGAGAGAGGACATTTTTTAGCAGCATAGCTCAGTCTGGTGTACTTGCCAATAAAAAGCAAAACAAAAAAAAAACCCCACTCTTGGAAGGCCATTGATCTCTGGTGTCTTCTATTCAGTAAAGGGAGATGAGCACCATCATCCCATGCAGAGATAGGTGGAAATTACTATTTGTTGGAAAGTGTCTTTCCTTCCATTGATTACAGGGACTTTGTTAGAGCAAATATCAAGCCTTTCTGATGGCTGAAGCTGGGCAAGATGCCTCCCACTCACTGTGTCACTCTCTGAACTGGCATTATGAGGTGTCAGATATATAAGGCAGCACACTTGTGCACAGCATGAAAGTAGACTGGTATACTCTCCGGTACGGATCCTCTGCATGGCTGCTATGGGACATGGAAGAAATAGGTGAGTAGAGTAGGTTTTTCTTGTGTAAACACACTTACTATCAGCCATATAATAGATGTTATTTCTCCCCTCTCCCTAACACCCTCTCCTGGGCGATCAGCAGATGAGCTGAGAAGAGGTGGAAGAAGAGGTGTGGAAGGGGCTGCTACTCCTTTCCATATGGGTGCAAAGGGATGAGCTTGTGACCCCGCACGCAACGGCCAGTACCGCTGAGCTAGTGCAGCTGGAGAGTTTGTTCAGGTTATTCTCCCCTGTATTCAGAACCAGAAAAAAACCCCAAACAAACACAAAAGAGCCCAAAAAGCAGGAAAAAATAAAAGAAAAACAACAGAAAAAAAGAGGAGTTTGCCTCCTCATGTCCCAGCTCTTCCCTGGGCAGTTCGGCTTACACTACCCCTCCCTCCTGGCTTGCAAAACTCTCAGTCTTGGGCTGTGCGTGGGCACAAAGTAGTATGCTATTCAAACAAAGGAATGTACAATTTGAGATGCCTGTGGCCTTACTGTGTCCCAGCTAGATATAGTAATAGGTCACAAGTTAAACCTGGGTGCCTGCTTGCTCACTTTTTGAAAATAAAAGCTTATGTGCCAAGCGTTGTCAATAAGGTCACTCGCACAAGGCATCTATTTAGTCTCAGAGTCAGCAAATACAGATCAGTGGTCTGGCGAGAAGAAACAGCTACTTGAACTTTATAGGTTAAGAAAACCCCCAGCTAAAGTGGATCATCATTAATAAGTTTCCAGTTACATCCAAAGAAATGTCAACACTGATGTTTTGCGATCAGGATGGTGAGTAATTTTACCTACCCACATTTTTCTAGGCTTTGGTTTTACAAGGTGTTCCCAGATTGAAGCTGTATTGTTCCTACTCAGGTCCAGTTTGCAGATTTCAAGTGCAAAGCAGAATTTCTTTCTTTCACTCATTTCTTTTTATATCTAATCCACACTTAAAGAGGAGTCTCAAAGTCTCCCATTTTTTTAAAGCAGCAAGTCATTACTGACAACTGAGAACTGTAGACATGATCTTTTGGGCTCAGCTGACCTCTTTTTAAAGGACTGAACTGAACTGTGACTTCACATTAAAAGTGTGCAAAAATCAACCAGTGATCCAGTCATTTTCTAATCTCAAGCCTTCATGTGTGATGCTATAATAAAAGACAGTCTGAGGGACGGCCATAGCAACACTTGTACTTCTCTGTCATATTTCATGGTTTTACTGAAATTAATTAATTATGGCTTCCAGAGATGCAGACGACCGATATTATGACAGACATAATCAGAAGCCTCACTGAGGACTGGCCAGAAAAATCACAGAGAATGAACACAGCAGTGGGAAATAATATAAACCAGCCAGAGCCCAGACCTTGGTGGATTTTTCTGGGATACCTACCACATGGGTTGGTTTTTGTTCATATTCTTTTACTCATTATTTATCTCCATATGTCTGTGTGATACTTCATAGAACAAAACAACATCGCATACAGGGATATAGACACTAGACACACTAAGTTGATGACTTCTTTTTGTTGGATTTACATGGACAATTAGGTCAAAGATGAAAATGTTTATTCACAGCAATGAGCCAGTCCTGGCTTCCTGATAGACTCATCAAAGGGCAATAATTACTTTCCCTGAGACCTTTCAATCTGCTCCGTTCTTACAGCTGGAGGAGGAAATTACTTTCCCATCCTGGGAAAATTTAGAAGATTTTGATTGCTTCCTTGTATTCAGAGGGATCTTTGGGATGTATCATATTACCAGTTTCCAGCACCTACCAAAAGGACTTACACAGCGAGCACAGAGTACCTTCCAGAATTTGTCCCAGGTACAGAGTCAGTCCTTCAGCCAGGATCTGTCACAACAGAGCCGGACTGAATGCACATGTGGCCTTCTCCGAAACAGTGAGAAAGAAAAAAGAAAAGAAAAAGATGGTGGAGTACAGTAAACTTAGATTTTGGTTTGTTTTTTGTTTTTTTTTTTTCCCCATCTCTGAGATGAGAAAACCTTTTATCTGCTCCCAGACAGAGAGTAAGTAGAAAGTGAAGAGAGCAGCAGTTTCCCATGCAACCCCCAACTTGGGAAAGCAGGTGGGGTGGAAAGGAGAAGCCACCTTTCAATTGTGTTTTAATGAACAAGTTGTTTGTTCTTCTGTGTCCTTTGATGAATGGGTGTTTTCCTTCAAAAGCTGACGTTTGTCTTTCATTACGCCCAGCATATGCTCTACTAGGCAGGACCGTTTTTCTACTCTAGATAAATAAACATGAAAATGAATTTATCTCGCAGAAGCATGTTCTCTTTCAAGTCTGGCACAAGCCTGGCCTCTCCCCCAATAAATCTCTGGGTAAATGTGAAGTCCTCGGCAAACCCTCCTCCGTACTTCAAATGGAGACATTTTGTAAGCTCCCGTCTCCGCACAGCTCAGGAAAGCTGCCACTGACTCCAGGCATTTAGAGGCAGTGATTTAACTACGACTCACAGCTGAATTTGAGAGCTCTTTATCATGAAAAAGAAACTTTTCCAAACTAGAAAGCATCCAAACCCTTTTCCCAGCTAGTGGCGGATAACGTTTTAACCCTCAGATTGTGGGGGTGATGTGAAGCAACACTGTCTGCAGATTCTTGCATGGGACCTACTGTTGGATGGAAGTTGGGTAGTATATTACGATGCCAGTTAAAGTCTGCCCTTTGAGAAACCGCCAGTTTATTTGGTGCACAGGCCTGTGGATAAAGCTGGTTGAATCTTTAAATGCAGTTCGGTTTCCTTCCAAACTTAGTCCTCTCTGTTATTCGTACTTTATTGGTTCACAAGCTGATCCTGCACATAGTTTCTTTGGGTCTAGACATGGCAAAACATGTCCAGAATTTACAATCTCTGAACCTCCTTGACATTGTTTGCCTTAAACCCACCGAAATGTACACTGAAACCAAAGAACACTGGAGTTCTTTGCAGTTACTCACTTTCAGCACATGAGAGATGTGTCTTTTGCACCAGTTCAGACAAAGAATGAAAGCTGAATGATAGTCCTTCACATTTCTGGACAAATAATCACTCAACCTTATGTCAATGAAATTTTCGCAATCTGTCAGTATTTTCACAAATACCACAAGTTGTTTAATCAAATAATAGCCCTGATTCATGAAAATACTTAAGCATGTGCTTGACTCTAACTGCATGTTGATGTCTCCTTGAAGTCAATGATACTGAGGTGTATCTGTGATTCCATGCATGTTTAAGTGCCTTTGAGTGCTTCAATGATATCTTGAATAGGGCCAGTATTAGTCATTCGGTAACACCTGTCCTATTATAGGAACATATTGATAAATCAGCCCGGTCAAACTGTCTCTTAGCTCATCTATGAAACATGTTGTGATGGCAACCACTGAGCAGTGCAGCTCCTCAAGCAAATTGTGCATATTACAGGCACGTCCCTGATGTGCAGGAGGTGGAAGGCAACCCAGATCTGTCTGAGAAATTTGATGTTGCAACAGGATGTCCAAACTGGTGATTATTTTGATCTGTTCCCCTCACTCAAGATTTTGGATTCAGAGACCCTTAAGAGAAATCATTTCAACATAAATGGGGATTGTGCTCCTTGAAGCTTTCAATCTGCATTGCAGACAAACCCGTAACAAATTTTTTGTAAGCCCCAGCTAATTTTTCACCCCTCTTGATTAAAGAACAGCATCACCAAAAACAGCTTGTAATCATTGCAAAATTTGGTGTGATGGTTTGGCCTGGGCCATGCCTCAACCTCACTCTGTGGTGTCCATCCCTCCCAATTTGCACCACCCAGACACCAGTAGTGGCACCACTGCTCACAATTTGTTTGTACAGCAAGGGAGAAAGAAAATCACTTCACTTGGTTAAGGAGAAGTTTGACTCTGTCCTTCCCTCTTGGAGAAGAATGGCTTTGGCTGACTTACTGATGATTTCTTTCCCAGTAACAGTTTTATTGAGTATACAAAAGTGTTAAGCTATGTCTCCCTTAGCCTGTATTTTGCTCTTAACTGGATTACCATACAAAGAATGTTTCAGTGAGGCTCCGAGGTCTGCCAGGTCAGCTTAGTAAATGATAGCACCTCTTGAAGCTATAACGGATGAGAGGATCCTTGATAAGATTTGACACTTGTACTATATACGCTGTCACAGCAGACATTTTGCTTTTTTCCTGATGTTTTTAAGGCCATAAATACTGGTCTCTAATGTTAAGTATGTGAACCTCACATTAATCACACTGCCAGGGAGAGCAAAGAGCTTTGCTCATAAACTGAAATGGAGCACAGTTAATCTATCAATGTTCTGTAATGAGGACTATTATAACAAAGTATTTAGGTTGATTTACTGATGGCCTACACATCTCTACTAATGATCACACATCAGTAAAAGAGCAACGGGACCATCTGGATCACCAGGAGTTTGAGATGTACTGAATAATGTGCAGATCCTTCCTTATCTTTACTGTGAAGTTCTTAAACTCATTCTGTATCTGTCCACTTTCCCAAGATCAATCTGCTCACAGGGGCATCCCTGCTATCAGGGTGCTATGCACAGTTTACACGGCTGGGTAGCCTGGCCCCTTAATTTCAATGTCTTCAAATATTACCTTTGGTTTCAGAGACAGGTCAACAGAAGGCAAAGGTACTTCGCCCACCAGAGAGCTATTTCAAAATAGAGAGAGCAACTAAAAAACTTAAAATGAACCAGCCTGAGCAATACTTTTTTTATTATTCATTATACTGTGTAATTTGTGTCTAGCATCCTCCCATAGACATCTGATCCCTGTCAGGTGCTGATGCTGAATAGATACAGAAAACATCAGCAAGCCTTATCTTGGGAATTTAAAATCTGAATATCATCAGGTATTTCATCAGAGTAACACTAATGGGCTCAGGAGATGGGAATAATCTCATTTTCTCTTAGATGTCTGCATTAGAAATACCTACATTTAATGAGCTACTTACTCATTCTTGGCTTTATAGTTCATGGGCACCTCTGGAGCATCTTAAGGAATGCCTACATGACAGCAGGTGAAGCATGCTCGCTTAGGTACGCCATGTCTTAAAATTACATTGTTTTTCCCCCTCATGAAAGATTTTTGCCATAGGGTCAGTATCCCTGTCCAAAAAGCACCAGACAGTACACTACCAAGCCTAGGAGCTGGACGTGGGGGACCTGTCTTGGAGGAATAGTCCTAGATGTACGTGGTAGGAAGGCAGTGACAAGTAAAGAACCAGATCTCCTAAACCTCAAAACAGTTTAATTTGAAGTGCTTTGCAACTGGGTCAATCTTCAGAGCACCCACATAAGGCTGAGAATTAAAGTTGCTGCTTTCAGCTCTGCTTTATTTAGGAGAAATTTTGACATGTTAGTATAAGTACACTTCAGGTTGCTTCTTGTGGTGGATGTCAAAATGAAGACACCCCGTTTATGCACAAACTCCTCACCTGTCCCATATGGGACCATCAATGGACCATCCACACAAGTTTGAATACTCCCTTTCTAGTATGGAAATCATGGCCGTGCTTGGAGACATTTTGATTGCTGTAGATGAATTCAGTCTTGATGGGGGATCAGTAGGTCTGATTTTCATAAAACAGCTGGTAAAATTTGAGTAGAGCAGTCTTCAAAAAAAACCCAAAAACCTCCCTTACTCCATTTACACAGGCAAGCAGTGGAAAGAGCATGACCTCTCAGGAAAACAAGGAAATGAGTTCTCCAAAACCCATATGGAACTGTAGACTGTCAAGCTCCTCCTGCCTGTGGGTGCTCTCCTGCCACTGAATGCAAAGCAACCACCCCAGCTGCACACTCATCAAGCCTGTGTAATGAAAGGCAGGCCAAATTCGGTAGAAGAAATGGGACAGGACAGTCATTTCTTCTAAAAGGTCACCAGTAATACAAACATACTTCTTAAAAGACCTTCTTAGTCCCAGTTTGGCTCCAGTTCCACAGAGAGATGATCGTGTACACCCTTGCCTGTTCTGTGCTCTGGACTGTGCTGAACACATTGTACCACCACTCACTTGTAATGAAAGGCCGTTGCTTGCTCCAAGCTGGCCAAGGGATCCGAAAAGATGCCAGATCAGAAAATAGAAATGGGCACGGAGCGTCTGGGACAAGAAGTGCCAGTGTATATGGGTAAGCAAAAGTACATGATTCTCTCAATTGGCACATTCATAGGTATCAGCCATGGATGACGGAGAAGAGAGGAGAAAATGTGAACAGGAGCCCAGAGTGGGGTCCCCAGCTAGAGGAAAAATAATTGGCAGGCACTGGTTGCTGCACCTTACACTTAAAGAATAGCGGGAATATATATTTCTTTAGCAGATCGAGAGATAGCTAGATTGAACAAAGGAATAACACAGGCAAAGGAGTTAGAAGAGAAATTCAAAAGAAACATTCAGCCAAAAATTAATGTATCATTAACCTTTAATGAAGTGTTTTGCCTTGCCTTCTTCAGGATGCAGTAAACAATTTTTTTCCTCTGCTTTTCTTCTTCACTCTCTTTTCCTTCATTTTCTCTCTCCCTTTTTTTTTCTGATTTCTGCATTTCTTGGATCTGAGTATACCAAGAGTTCTGGGTCTGAACCTGAACTCAGATCCATATTTCACAGCTTTACCTCTCTGTTTTTCTAACAGGGGACTCTGGATATGAATATCCTCAGACTGCGGGGGTACACACAGTAGATCTCATCCTGTGTTCTGGGGTTCAATGGCAGCTCTGGTTCTTGTATTTCTCTTCTGACCAGAGCTACATAACACTAAAAATCACATAATCTGAAATTTTTGGAGTGATAGGAAGGGTAGCTTGATGAGGAATAGCCCAAGTCTAAATCCCCCAGCTCCTCCCAAGTGCATCCAGATCCTAGGTCGCTTATCAGGCTAGTGCAGTAGTCCTCACCCCATTCACTTCCGCAGCCCCTGCAAACTCCAAACACACTTAAAATAGTTGGTATTATTACCTGTGTCAGGATAGCATCTAAGAAATCACCTGTGCCTCCCTGCAGGAGGTGAACATAGCTAAGTATACAAAGTGGTGCAAGGCGATATTAAGATAACTATGACTGATATGATAAGAAGTGGTCAACAGCTCTCTGATAGCTGCACAGGTCATGAAAAGGGTCCTGGTAAGAGTGAGGTTCAAGGAAGGATTAGAAGGGGACACACGGAGTTTCTTCCTGGTGTGATCACATCCTAAAAAAAAGTCAAAGCCTGTTTACAAGAAACTGAACACGTAGGTGAAAAACAATTGGGGAGTTTTTACCTCATGTTGCTTGGACAATCTTTGAAGGCATGCCAAAAAAAAAGCTTTAATCTCCTTCTAGAGAGGTCTAAGTCCTGGGCATCCTTTTTTTTTTCATATATTCTTTTTATGAAGAGCTAACCTCAGGAGACCGCTGCAGCACCTTGTCTCCATGCCCACAAAGGGGATGAAGATTTGCAATCTGCCTGCAACGGATGCAGGAGCTGGGTTACCACCAACCCTTGTCACTCCTCCTCCCACCAAGCCGTGGTGACCCTGGGGAGAGTGACTTACCATAATGATTAGTGGGCTTGTCTGGAAGGGCTGCAGCTAGAGGCAGTATGACTTCATGTTGCAGGATGTAGGTGAGGACACACACAGGGAGATCTCAGCAGTCCCATGGTCTTTTGCTTCTGAGGGAGGAGGATGAGGGTTAGCGGTGGAGTTTTGGCAGCACAGTAGTTGTGCTAATAGTGCAGACATGTAGGCAATCCTGTGTGACAACACAATAGTTATAGATGGGTCAGCCACAAGCCTCGTCTATAAAAGCAACCTTAGGAGCTCTACACTGTTCAAACAAGCTGTTGTTTGCTGGCTAGAGATCCTGACAGGAAATTTTCCATTTTGGACAGATAAACATCAACATCCTGGCAGTTGCATCTCAAAAACACCCTCCATCCCCAGTGGACACTGGGAAATGCGTAGAGCAAACAGCATTTCTTTCTTGGTATAGAACACCTGTGAAGCCTTTGCTTATCTCAAAGGTGCTGAGGGGGTTAAAAAGTAATTTGTAAAAATGCCTTGGCTTGATTCATCCATTACAAGTGTAGTTATTTAAACAAGAGACACTGTCACTCAAAGTCTCCTCCTTAGCAGAAAGAATGAAACACTACCAGAAGATGCAGACCAGCTCACTCTCTGGGCAACCTCTGCAGACTACAGCAACAGTCTAAACTGCATAAGGTTAGCTTGGGTATTTCAATGAAATATCTTAGTTTAGAAAGAAATGAATCTGGGTTTATGAAAGTGCTGTATTCACTCTTCAGTAGTGTCACTGCCAATGCAAGTGCTTAAATATGCCATCAACACCTTCCCTCTACATTGACTTAGGTTGGAAGTTAAACCTATGATGTGCTAATGGTTATGATAACTAATATTTTCTAATGCTTACAGAAATTGCTAATCTGCAGGTGGGGATTGCTGGTAATTAGGACAATGCTGGAAATATTTTACCTCGTGCAATCTTCAGTAGAAAAGCCTTGTATGGAAGGCATGTTACACTTTTGGCAGACAAATCATCTTGGAAATAGATGCAATGGTATGTTAAAATAGCCTTGCTTGTATTAGGTTTATTCAACAGGCCTGGGGGGTTGGAAATAGCTCAGAGAATATATGGCTAAGTATGGGCTGCCATATATTCTGACTTTAGAGACTGGTTTCTCCTCTGGAGTCACAGCATGTATGCTCTCCAAAACCCCAGCTATATCCTCAGCTGCTCTAAATCAAGCAACTGCTCTGGGCTTAGTTTGATTGTGTATTCAGGCAATGGAAAGGGCCTTGGTACAGATGGGAATATTGGGCCCCAAGTCTCACCAAAATTCTAGACACATTTTCCTGCAAGTGTCTCCACTGAAGAGGCTGCCCAGCACCCCTGCTTTGTATAAACAGGCTGGTGAAACCCCAAGGAGCAGTGAAATATGTTTTGGGCCCAAATTTGTAAGAGTGTAAATCAGGGATGAAATCCCCACTTAACCCTGGCAACAAGGTCTAATGAATGAGTGCCCAGCCCTTTCTTGACTTGCATGCAGTGCTCCCCCGTTGAGCTTCATGAGTCCCCCCTGACCCTTGTCCTCTCATCTGCAGAGTGCCTTTTTTGAAGGGCAATGCAAACTGTAATTCCTACACCTTAAAAAAATGAAATGAGATGCAGAGTAAAAATAGCTTAAGAGTTGGGGTCCTTCAGATGGTGGGAGGCAAGGGCTAAGCACCTCCGTTCTCTAACACCTCATGGACTCGCCTTGCCGATCTCCAGCCCAGCCACTATGCAAGTCCTCAAGTGTGAAGGTGTGGGAGAGGAGCGACACTCGCTATCAGCTGCAAGGGAAGGGAAAAGAGACAGGCCAGAGTTGAGTGCCTCAACGAGTCGATGAGCGCTGGAGAGCAAACATGGGCAGTGATGGCTGCATGTCAGCCAGCAGACAACCTTGTTTGCCAAGAGATGGGGTGGACAGGGATGTGAGCACTGGCTCTGTTGTTATTGTCATGTCATAAGGAGTAAGTGCACTGGATTCTACATGCCTGTGTGTTTGATCAGGAGAGCACCGCTGACAGAGGATAAATAAACAGAGATAAAAACAAGATTAAGCAGGTCCTTCTCCTTATCACTGCCTCTTTATCCCTATTGATCTCTGCTCAGTCCCTTTTCATCTAGCCTGGAATTCCTCACATGCTTGAACCATGAGCTGTCACATCTAATTAGAAACATGGTACGAGGTTTTGCATGCAGCAGTGGGTATTTTCCAGTGCTGGGCAGCTGTGTGTTCAGCCTTTTGCCTTTTTCTATGAAAACTCATTTAGCCTTTGTGAAACCCACCGGGGTTTGTAGCCAAGGGGTGGCAGGAGTGAACAGGAGAAAAAAAACCTTTTTGGTTCAACCTTTTTCAGGATGGATCCAGCCCCAAGGGTGCAAATGGTGGTCACCTTGTCCAAGCAACATAGGCCTCTTGCCCTGGGAGAGAGATGATATTTCTACCCCTGTTTGTTTGGTGGGGACCCAAACCCTTGCTTCTTGGAGGTATCAAGGTCTCTCTATGGGTCAAAGAGACACATAAACCCAAATCCCTTCCCTGCTCGCTGGCCAGCACTTTCCATCCGTTTGGAAGTTTCCAAAGAAAAAGTGGTCACTGGCTGCCTCACGCTGCCACAGCCACAGCTGCTTCTGCATGCGCCCAATTTTCCTCCAGGGCTCCTCAGCTCTCTGGCTGCCTTCAACCCCACCAGATGAGTCCGGACTCACTGAATGAGCATTTTCTGCTTAAAACAATTAAAAGATTACACAGGTCGGTATCACTGGGGCAATGTGTCCTTCTTCACAGCGAAGATGTCTTTCATACCTCAGCAGGACGTTCAGAGGTGGGCCCATAAATACCACACATGTTTAAGGCCTGCATGGAGGTCTAACAACACCCAGGACATAGCTTTGGGTTGAAAATGGAGTCCCGCTTGTTGTACACCTAACATTGCTAACACAAACAAGACTAAATTAGAAGGAGATTACCAGGGTAAGGGTAAACAACACAGAAAAGAAAACACAAATAGCACTGTTTATTTTCTGCCTGACTTTGTCATCTCTACATTCTACCATATTCTGTTTAATTTTGTTAAAACATTCAATATAAGATCACTTGGACACAGCTTTCCCTCATGCTCTCATGATCTCTGGAAACTATTAGAACTTTGGTTTTGGCTTCGGTTTTCAAAAGTGGCTGGTGGCTTTAGGTCAGGCAAGATTTTTGAAGGGGGGGCAATGCTATTATGGAGATTGGCAGAGCCAGGGAGTAAAACCAGGCATGATTCCCTGAGTCGGTTCCCCTGTAGTTGTAGCACTAGGCACCTTCATTTTTCAGGACTAAAACATGCTAGTAATTTGGAGACCGTGCTGAGCTCTTCCCTTGTCTGAAATCAAGCCCCTTGACTGTGTCTCAGGCTGGGCATCCAAAATCATAGGCATTTTGGAAAAGATAGATCATGTCACTGCATTGCTTTTACGGCTTTTTTGCCTGTCCCTACAAATAAGACACTTTCTACTTCAGATTTACTATGTGATCCAACAGGCAAGCAGTGTGAGCGATGCTTTTATTCATTCTTTCCTATGCCATCATTCAAGACCCCACAGTTTATTGCTCACGGCTAAAACAATATCATTAGACATGAAATATACGTTGCCAGGCTCTCCCCCACCTCAGCTCTCTCCCTCTCCCTTCCCATCATTTTTTTCTGAGCAGAAAGGAAAGAAAACTTCTTTTCAGGATGCATTGTGGAGAGTGCTCATGAACTGGCAATTTATTTTCTCTTGGGTTTGACACTGCCAGGCCCTTAGTGCTTTTATTGACTCTGGCTAAACACAGTGACAGTTATTTTTGTTGGTTTCAAATCGCCTTCTCCAGCAGAGTGTGAAGTCAGCAGGGTTTTTTTGCGTGCTGAGCATGCCCTTTCAGACACCCTAAGAGGGGCAGAAGGAAAGATGATGGCTTTTTTTCATTTTTATCCAGTTGCACTCTGGCATTCACTGAACCAACCTTCTGTTTTGAAGCAGGGGAAAGCAAGGGAGAGGCTCGTGGTCAAGAAGCAGATTGATAGTGGTGGAGGAAAGCAGGGCTGGGACATCCTTATCTGAAGGATCCTGCTGCAGAAACCTGCTCTGCCACACGTCCCTGCCAGCAGCCCCACGCATGTGGCTCTGTGTGTGCACATACTGCATGCTCAGAGAGGAGTGGGGTCCTCCCACCCCTCCATAGCCATGCATGACCACCTGAGGACCCAGCCAACAATTTCCAGTCCTTCATCCTCCTGGTGCCCTGAGGAGCATGGTGTCTCCCAGACCACCCTAGTCCTCCGTTGGGTGGAGGGAGGACGATGATGAAAGGGGGTTGTTTCTCAGAAACAACATTTAGGCAACCCTTGGCAAAGGTCCCCTAAAGCATTCATGGCTTGTGGGGTGTGCGTTAACAAAAGCATTTCTTTAAAGCATTTCATGTTGTTCCCCCACCCCCATCTCCACGTTCTCTGTTACTGGCGAGGCCCAGGAAAAGGCAAAAACCCAAAAAACATCAACTGTAGATTGAGCCTGGAGGATGCTCCACAAACTTAACCTACATATCAGTTACAGCCATTTTGAACATAATCGGTAGAGATTTACAGATGAGTAAATCTGCTTGGGAAGGAAACAAAAAATTAAGCCAATCTTTCAGTTTACCGCTTGGATGAACAGGGCATGCTTCTTCGCTGTCTTACAAGGGTGAAATTTAGATTTCAAACATTATAGAACAGTTTTTCTCTGCCTACCCACTTTGCAAAGAGGTTTTGACCATTTTCTGTTCTTCTTCCTCAAACCTTTTTGCCGTTTTTCAGGAAATGTCTCCCCAAAAATTCTGAAAATTGTGAAAAACTAAAACCTCACAAATTTACACCCAAAATAAACTGTCATAGTGAACATTGCTTCTTACCTTAGAAGAAAACTTTAAAAAAGCATTTGTTAGCGATAATCACCCACTTCTACAGCTGTGATAAACTTCATAAACTAACATTCAGTAAAGACTGAAGTTTCCATTGCCATCCAAGGACTCTCTCCAATTATTATCACCTTTTCACAAATTGTGAGAAAATGTAGATGTAAATAACCTTTTTCAGACAGTGTCACCTATTTGAGGCAAATGAACAGCCTCCGTCAGTAGACATCAATACCTGCCTCAAAACAGAACCTATCGTAAAGCGGAAGGGTTTTATTTGCACTTTACAGAAGGAAGATGGAATTTCCCTTAAGCTAAACAAAAAGGACAGTTTTATAAAACACTAGGTCTGGTGGAGAGTTTGGCCTGAGGTGTCCCTATTTCCCAGCAATCCCACTCGTTCTTGACCGTGTGCTACCATTAACCATTGCTCCTGGTGTGTCAGGACAGATAGCCATGGGCAGATGTTGCAGGTCCTTGAAATGGGGCTAAAAACATCCTTTCAGAAGAAAACCTACAGGTTGATGTCTTACCCCCAGCACTGTAGTATATGGCCTAGAACATGGTGGGGTAGTGAGTGTTGGGGCAGGAGCAGAAGCAAACGTCCGAGGTGCAGGAGGTGATGGGAACTTCTCAGTCTGCCTTTGCCCACCCTTGGGGCCCATCTCAGGTCACGCAGGACAGAGATCTGACTGGAATTCCCCTACTCCCAGGCAAAGACCTTAGTGGTGTTGGACTGATGTCACTCAGGGGGTTTTGAAAGCAGGATGGATCCTGTCTCAAAGATTATATTTTCTTTTCAGCAATGAAAAGGGGAATTTTAATTCACTATAAGAACAAACAAGCAAACAAACATTTCTGGGTTTATTGCCTCTCTGCCTTTGCACAAAAGTGCAGCATTGGCTGTGCAGAAGACATCCCTCCCCATACCCTGCTGCCTTCTGCATCCTGCCACCCCTCAGGGGCTTTCTCCTTGGACTCACACCACAGGTTGGTGAGTTGGTGCAATTGCTGGTTTGGCCTAAGGACAGACTCTGGAGCCCGTCATCCAGATCTGTCCTCACACTGCTGTTCTTCCATGTCCATGGCAGACAAAAACCACAACTCACAGGAGATGTCTGTAGTTCTGATCCAGCTGCCAACTCCTGCAGGAGCCTCCTGAGAGGCTGATCCAGATTGCTCCACATTAGCTGTTGGGCTCCTGACAGCAGCTTTTCAGTTTGGAATGAAAACTGTTTCTAGTTGTTGGTGTTTCCCCATAAGGGACATGTTATGACAAGCAGGAGGTCAGTGTGTTCGTGAGCTGGGGATGAAGGAAGGGAGGGAACATCACTTTTAAATTGAGGGTTCTCCACAGCAGCAAGCCTTTGCTGGATGCCACTTCTGCTGACTGACCTCTCTGAGCTGTGTCTTCATGCTCTTTGCTTTGATAGACCATCCCCTTCACCATGGCTAGGCAGAGAAAAACTGTTCTATAATGTTTGAAATCTAAATTTCACCCTTGTAAGACAGCGAAGAAGCATGCCCTGTTCATCCAAGCAGTAAACTGAAAGAATTGGCTTAATTTTTTGTTTCCTTCCCAAGCAGATTTGCTCATCTGTAAATCTCTACCGATTATGTTCAAAATGGCTGTAACTGATACGTAGGTTAAGTTTTTCCCTGCCATTTGTATTTGCTCTGCATCTTTTTGATCTTTCAAGGAGTACAGCTGAAATAGAGCAGTGAGAGGCTATGGAGAAGATCTTCCTGACCCCCCCTGAACCGAAGCAACTCTGGCAGTGAGACAGGTGGGACTCACACTGCTGTATTTAGATGTGAAGGATGTTCTGAGGAAGGTGGAGGCACTAGAGCCCACCAGGGTTGTTCCAGCAGTGGAGGATGCACCTCCTCTTCCTATGCTTTTTAGCCGAAATGATAGCCTCATATTTGGAGCCCAGGCATATGCCTGTCCCTACTCCTGATTTGGAGTCTCTGTGCAGCTCTCAGCTCTGCAGCTCTGAACCTTGCTCTGTGATGTGGAGACACGTTGGTTTCAGCATCTATTCAGAAACATGGCATGCTGGTCTTCTGCAACACTAATGAAAGGTCAGTCTCCTTCTGCGTGTGTTTAACACAATGACAGGTCATGTATGACCAAGACGAGGTGCAGCGTCCTCACTGCTGTACAAACACCCAGTCAGAAGCAACTCCTGTTGCAATGAGTGGACAGACTTTTTTAACAACAGAAGTGTTGCTGAAATGGTCTTACAGATAGGGCATGAGGCACACAGAGCAAGGCTTTTTCCAAAATTCAGAAAGGAAATTGTCAACGGGAGCGGTAAGAGAACTCAGCTCCTCCATGACATCCCGAAGTGAGTGGCATTATTGCACCTGCGGGGATATTTTTGCCTAATTTGAGGCAAGCAAAGGCAACAATATTTGGAATTAAATGATATGTAAATCAACAGTGCATGACCTTTTGAGTTTTTTAAAAACAAGTATGGATTGGCAAGTAGCTAGAGAAATACCTAGAATGCTTATTCTATCTCAACTTCTAGACATTTTAGTATTAATGGTTGGTATGAGCATTTCCAGCAACTGATCTTTGAGAAGTACAATTCTCAGAACAATCCCATTCATTATTTCAGCCCACTTCACTTGAAGTTCTGATTTCCAAATGAAAATTGAGGGAGGGAAAACACACATTAAAAGAAAAAATAAATAGAAGGATTCCAACAACTGATTTTCATTTGAGCATCTTATATTGATTTTCCTCCTTTATAATTATGCAAAATAGAGTGCATCTTTTCTTAATTAAATGGGTAATGACTAGTTTAGTAGCCAGCACAGCAGTGCCTTCAGAGAAAAGATAGTATTTGAAAGCAGAGGTTACGCGCAGAGCCCTCTCAAACAGATCTTTGTGCCAGAGGCTTTGTTTTGATACTAGAAACATTTCCACTACAGCAGCCTCTGATGGCAGTCATGTGCGGGATTAGGAACTGACTCCATTCAAATAACAGACAGCTGTTTGGAGTGAAAACTCGTCTCTGTCAATTTGCACTCAAAGAAGGCAGAGGCAAAGGAAAAAAAAAAAAGATCCTGGGCCTGGGAATCATTGTAGCTTAATCCTTCCTTTGGCAGGAGATAAAACTAGGACTTTCCAATGCTCTATAATTTCTTGCATTGACCTGGAAAGAGATGCCTCTATTCACTGGGCTGTAAACCTCCTTTTTTGTATTTACTACATGATGTACAAGAACTGAATCTCCAGCAGAGAAAACATGCCATGTTGGGCTAGGAGCCTGGGAAGAAACTTAGTCTCAGGTTAAATAACTTCATACAGCAGGGACACACAGTAGCTGTTAAAACCACTTATGGGTTGTTCTTTTAACTTCCAGAGGAAGGTTTTCTAATTTTCTGTGGAGCTGGCTGAGATTTCAGAAGCGGCTAATGATTTACTGTGGTCTTCTCTTTCGATGACCTGGAGGAGGGACTGATCTTTGAGACCAGGTGCACAACTCTTACTAAAAGTGAAATATCTTCTGTGCATCTCAAGTCCCTGGTATTTCTAGTCATTCATGATCTCAGGTTTCCAAAAAATACTGTGGTACTGTGGTAGAAATGCAGAGCAGAACCTCTGGCCATGTTGTGCCAAACACAACCACAGACACAGCTAAGGAGTGAGCTACACGTCTCCCATAAAGCACACAGGTATTGTGTGTGCTTAATTTATTATTTATAATTATTATAATTTATAATT
>NW_010554101.1:33889-115593 GCF_000687285.1 Phaethon lepturus | reverse complement strand
TAATTTCATGGATTCTTGCAGCACCCACAAAATGACCCATGCCGCATAAGGGTGTAAGATGTTCCCTGCTAAAGGATTCACTGTTGAGTCTAGTACTGTCAAAATCTAGATTGAAGCCTTAAGCATATTAAGAAAGAAAGCAATACCTAAAAATCCACTTTTGTATCAATGCAGAAGTAAGTGTATGGATATAGAAATATTTTGGCATATTCTAGCTTTTTAGGATGTTTCCTAGGATTTACTAAGCACTAGAAGGATATACTCTATAAATGCTACCAGCAGTACATCAGTTCAAAATACTACAGTCTTCCATCTTTGCCTACATTCCAAGCTCAGGGTAGTGAGTACTTCTAATATCAATACTTTGGCAGAAAATCTGGAAGAGCTAGATACCAATTTGCAACTCAGAATACAGGGTTTCAATGGTGAGGAAAATCTCATGGAAGGGTTTTAGTAATGTCTTTTCCAAAAGAAAACCTTACCTAAATCATTGCTATATAAATGTATACAAAAAATGGATCTTTATTTTCTCCCTGCTCTGTGAAGTCTGCAGTTCCTTCCATGTTCATTAGTTACTTGAACCTTGTCCCATTGTGCTATAAATTTTATCCCATCTACGTAGTGTTTCTGTACTATTCTTTAAATATGGCAATAGTAGAATATTAGAAATTTTCAGCATTGTCCATCTTTTTTTTTTATATTTACCAATAAGTATGCCTGCAGAGTAGATATGTGTCACTTAAACAGTATACAAAAGCATAGTCAGTCTTGCTAATTTTCTGGTCAGATGAAAACAGAGAAACCCCAGTGTGAAAATGTTTTTCCTGTAGCCATTTTACATGAGAAAATACAGAAAGGTCTGAGTATATATATGTTTGATACTCTGAGATGTGCTGATCCGTCATATTCTCATATAACTCCTATTTCAGTTGCTATAATTTAAATATATACATATTTTTGGACTTGATGCAAAGCTCTTCAAGGTCTTTCTAAAGAGTGCCACTTACTACAGTACATTTTGGATCATGGCCTTCGTACAAATGAAGAGGACTAACAATAGATAGATTGTAACATATTATATAAAACTTTCTAATCACACTTATTTTAAGATTTGAAATGAGGAGTCCAGAGAAGATAAAAATTTCTTCTTGAATGGGAAAGAAAAAGTGCCACTTCAGGCTATCAAAACCCTGTGAAGTAACTTCATTATTGCATGATTTTTTCATCCAGGGAGGAGTGAAGGACAAAATTTAGCATGTGCTTGTCAGAAAGAGCAGTTCCTGTTCTTCTTGCAATTATGAGTCTTTTTTTGTAGGTCCACCCATGTCATCTTGGTGAGGCTGGGTTCTTTAGGCCACCTCTGCCCATCAGAGCTGTGAATGCACGCTCTTTTTTCATGTTCCTGTGGTTATGTAAAGTGTAGGACAGCTGTTACTTACACTAAGTTGTTTATATGGTGCTGACTCAGCAGACTGCAATGTTAAATTTCTCTGCATTTCTTTGTGTCTTCTAGAAGCCTGCAGAGCAGCCTTCATTGCTGTAGTCCTAGTATCTTTCAAACTCCAGCTTCCTCACAGAAGTCGAAAAAATAACCTATCCAGAAAGATGAAAAGATTCAAGTTAATTTGAAGCGACATCCGCATGGAGTACCAGTCTTCAGATATGGTTGTTGCAGTGTGTAAGAGCCTGTGTATAGGAGGTGGCAACAAAGGAGTGGGTTTAAATGGGCTTTTGGAGCAGACTGTGAAGTAATACATTATTAGAAATTCTCTGTCGTTAGGGTTGTTAAGGCACAAGAGCACATTGTTGTGAGGTTGTGGAATCACCCTCTCTTCATATTGTTATGGACAGCTAAACAGAAATCTGCCTAGAACTGACCAAATTTTATCAGTTCTGCCTGAGGGTAGTGGGTAGGACAAGGTAACCTCTTGAGGGCTTCTACATGCCTATTTTATGTGGTATTTTGATAACGTACATAGGATGTCTTTTAGTCTGTGGAGTCTTATAATTTTTTAGTAGCCAGTTGCCTTCTTTTTTGAAATTTTTTTTTTATTAGAACTTAGACAAAATAAAAAACCCCACAGTAAAGCACTTAACTTTCCCCACCAGAGAAAATAAGGCATGTTGCAACAGACCGCTGCCTCCCTTAGGCCTGTCCTTATCACCAAACACAGCAGCTACCACATCAACAGATATTGCCATCAACGATTTTAAGAGCTTCTTTTATAAACTGCAAACAGACACCTCATAAAATGAGGTTTAGGGAGATTTTTCAGATATGGCCAATTGTGTGATGGCCAATGCTGGTGCAACCAGAGCCACATTCCCCATAAATGAGTGTTCTCCAGACCTAAAAAAAATTTCCAGTAAAATGTTGGCTGTTTTAAAACCAACCACAAAACACATTAACATACCAGGCATTTCCTTTAGGGTGCTGCTACTTTAGTTAGTGTGCTGACTGGGTTTCCTCAGTTATCCTGAAATAATGATACTCAGCTGAGAATTCATCTGAAGGTACAGGTTCAAACCCTGGTGACAGCTGGCGATGAACACAGCCTTGCAGGCTGCAAGAGACGCACTGGAGGCTGCCTCCGGCCTCGTGCTGTTGTGGGGATTACAAGAGAGGGCTCCAGGTTTCATGTACTTGTTATGAAGTTCAAGCTGCTATATTCTTTAAGGGAACGTGTCGGAACAACCTAGTAGAGGAACGAAGAATATCTTACTGTCCAAAGGTGACTAATGCCACAGCTGAGCTGTGTCTAGTCATCTTACTCCATCAGTATATTGGCATATTTGAGGTACGGTCTTAAGGTAAACAAGGATGTCTCTGCAGAAGAAGAAAAGCTCCTATTCACTTCTTTCTCTGCATATAAAATGGAGGAGGGGCATCTTCATTCCAACTCCAGCCTGAAGAGATTCAGGAAATACTCACATCGTCTCAGATGGAGAATGGTAATGCTTTCCTGTGTCACTCCATTACTCCCAACTCAAAGCATTTGCTTCAGGGAATCATGAGGCCAGATTTTCTGTTGTATGTCTTTCTCTTTCATAGTTTCGGGTCTCCTTCACCTTCTCCTCCTACTCTGTGTGCCTAATCCCTAGGTTTACACGTGAGATCAAGACGCAGCAAAGCTGTACTTACCATGTTAGTCTATTATCAGTTGGACTTTTGAAGTCAGCTGGTTTCCCTCTTGTCTAAACATGTCTCTGGGTCCATTTGATGGTTTAAGTGTCCAGCCAGAGTGTATTTGCATTGCCAGAAACAGCATTTCCAGTGTTTGTAAGGACAGCCAAAAAATCAAGACTACAAATCCCAGCTGCCAGCACTTGACTGCTGTCCCTACTACAAAGGCAACTGACTTGTCTACCTTATATTAGCCAGGTGTCATTGTTTCAAGAAAGTTGGTATGGCAAGAACAGTTGGTATGGCATAGCAAATTAGGCCAAGCAAGCTTTGTGTGCCCTGAATCTATAGCACAGTGGAGCCTTGGCCAAAGAGATATGTATGCAGTTGCTCTGGCTTTGTGTCAGGAGAGTACAGATGTAAAGGGAGTTTGGAAGACAAAGAATGTGACTCTGAATAATACAGATGTCCAATCTGTCATTTTGAGGATCAAATTCTGTATATAGACTTTTTTTTTTTTCTTCAGTTGACAGTTAGATGGATGAGCATCACTGCTAAGAATTTTCTTGACAGGACAGGAAAGGTTTTGTCAGAAAGGTATGCTGTGAAAGTTGAAAGTATTTTTCTTACTGGAAATCTAAACCAATGCATGTCTGTTGTAAGCATGAGTTCCAGAAGTACTGAAACACGTTGGACTAGTGCTGAGCTTTCACTGAGTCCATCTGCTGCCTGTATCTGCATATGCTGGGAAGTGATAATCATGTTCTGTTTTCTCACATTCCACAGTGCTGAGTCTTGTATAGAGTCAGTTGAGTGAAGGGCAAGACATGCATCACATTTTACAAACTCAATCAATAATGTGCTTAAAAGATTAAAAGCATCTTAAGAAGGAGGTATGATTTTGACCCCTTGACCTGGACTCACTTCCAAATCCGTAGCCAACTATAGCTGGTTATGTAGGCTGGGAAGTTGATGAATTTGATGCTCACATCACTTACTGCACTGAAGAACTGGAAAGCTTTACTGGCACTAGCTTGGTAAGCCCATCTAGGCTCAGGTATAGCTTTGGTTTGATATTATCATCAGCTTTCTTACTGTTCCATAGATCAGCACTGAGTAATGAACAGCTGTCTAATCCTGGATTGTACACAGACTTTTCCATGATCATCATCCGTACGCAATAGCTGCTATTGTAGATTGTTTCTTAAAAAATCTGGCCCTTTTTGATCTAGCTGGAATGCTACTGCCATGAAAATCATCCAGTCCTTTTTACTTCTGCTTACTTTTTGCACAATTCCCAGAAACAGTTTAGGGTTTCTCATTCCAGGAACCATGCTTTTGGGTAACATTCTTAAGCTTATCTTTCTTTTGCAGAAAATATTCACTGTAGCAGCTGAATAAGCAGTTATTACATCATAGAAGTCTAAAGTTACACAGATTTTAACCGCATTTCTTGCTTTGAACTCCCACACAGTATGGCAATCCTGTTAAGATTAGCAAACTACCTTTTTTTAAAACATATGCTCGTACACGTTTTGTCTATGTAAGCATAGTTCATAGGTAGCACATGAATGCATCACATGCACAAAATGTTTTAATTTTTATGACCTTTAATCACTTCTTACCTGAGAGGTCTTCTTCATGACAGCTTTTGTAAAATTAGAGCTCTGAGTTCCAGCTGTCTTGCTACTGTCCTCTTCCCAAGACCCCTGCAATTTCTCTCAGAATACTACATATATAACCTTAAACATCAGGACTGGTGTTCTTGCTGTTGTCATACTAACACGACTCAAGTTATTTTGGATGTCCTGTTGCACATACTTTTCTGCAGGGACAAAGCAGTTATGAAGCTGCATTTGATTTTACCCCAAATCGATTTGGATTTTCTCAATTAGTCAATTAGCATGCAAAATTACCGTATCTGAATGAAAAGGAAGTGAACATGCTACCGGCTTAACAGATCTCAGGTTTATTTTCATATTTTTCTGTCTTGTGTTACCAAAAAAGCTGAACAGTTGCTTCACAAACTTACAAAATGGACCAGAGAGTGTATTCCTGTGTTACAACTTTCCTGTGGGGTTTCTCCCTCCAAATAGAAGGCCACATTTCAGCTGAACAGAGACAATATCATCAGCCTTTCCCAGAAGTGTTTCGTCTTTCAGATGCCTGAGATTCTCTGGCTGTTTTGCATGAAACATTATGCACTTGGCAAAACAGTTGAAGGGACACCAGGTTCAGAAGAGCAGTACTGTCATTAATATTTGATCATCTTTGGCGCTCCAGCTCTGAGGGGTGCCACGAGCCCATCAACTGCAGTAAAAGGCACGTGGTGGCATTCAAGAGGAAGAAAAGAACCATCCCTTTCTGCACAGGGAGTGAGATTCTTCAAGATGTTGTAATCAGAGTAGTTTCTGCCATCTGCTTTCCACTACCCCTTCCTTTCAGACACCCTGCATAGCAAACGTCTAGTTATGAGAAACTGAAGAGAGGCCATGGCCCCTCCATGCTGTTGGTTCCCTGAAGAGGGTGTAAGGAGGCACGGACGCCCGCAGTATGAACTGTTTTGCCCAAAGATTTCCAGCTGGGGGCCACATGAATATGCACATGTACGGTTGAATCCACAGTGCTGGAAAAACACAATTACGAGACGATAAGTCTGCCCTGTTTCTAAATACTCATTAACAACTCTTAATGCCAAAATAGTCATAACCAATTCCAGTGCAATTAGGAGTTGACATCCAAAGCGTGAGACATGCACTTTCTGAGATTTTGAAAGAGCAGAGATTTGTCCACGAATGACCATTTTTAAAAGCAAACTGCAAAGCCAAGCTAGAGAAAATGTTTTGCCCTGGTTTATTGTTATGTTTTAGAAGGATGGCCTTGAGGGTGGAGTCCTTTTTTTTTACTGCTTGTTTTTCACTTCCCTCTATTCTCAAGAGATTTTTGGCAGGACCTTTGGAGGATATGAATTGTGATGTCACCAAGAAAGTGAGCCTGGACCACAGTTCTCCCTCAACAAACTATCCGAAATCCTTCTTTGTCTGGATACACTCCTACAGACGAGCTTGCTTAGCTTGGCCTGCTTTGAATTCTTGAGTTATTTGGTTGGAGTAGAGGTGTGTTGCCAGAGCTGGGAGGGAAGAACTGGT
Organism: Phaethon lepturus; assembly: GCF_000687285.1. Classification (NCBI taxonomy): domain Eukaryota; kingdom Metazoa; phylum Chordata; class Aves; order Phaethontiformes; family Phaethontidae; genus Phaethon; species Phaethon lepturus. The sequence goes on along the minus strand of NW_010554101.1, from coordinate 109,320 downwards.
GTCCAGAGCCAGGGATTGTCCTTCTGGGGAGGAACTTGGCTAAAGACCCGTTTGTACAAAGCCCTGCAAAAACCTGCAGCCAGCTCTGCACTTCAGTTAAATATGTATCATTTTTCAACACAGTTAAGATTGATTGCAGACAACAGCACCAAAAATACCGTTATTTGTAACACATTGTATGAAATTTGATGCATATAATGTTTGTTAGCAATACACTGGCAGACAGAGAGCACCAGACAGGGTCCTATTCCCAAAGAAGAGATCAGACGCAAGTTCATGTCTTTCACCACAGGCAGTTATTTATTTACAAGACTGATTTTCTCTGTAGCATTATAAACTACAATTAACTTTCAGACACTGGCATGAATCCTGGACACACTGAGGAATTCAAGAGAAATATTGCCTTGACTTCATAATGACAGAATTTTGACCATTATTGTGAGCATGTCAGTAAGACTAGAAGGGTGACCTTGGTCATAGAGTACAGAGCTCTGTTATAAACTAACATTTAATGTAATTCCATTTAAAAGTATAATGATTTTCTTATTTAAAAATGTTTGGTTTACTTGATAGCATAATTCTGATTATTGTTTACTGCTGTAATATTTGTTGACAGGAACCACATCCTTTCACAAGCTTTACTTATCTAGGCTTAAAATGCTCTATTTCTTCCAGTTTCTTCTCATATAATAGGGCTTTGATTCCTCTGGCCACCCTCCTAGACTTTACACATTTTCCATTTTGATGTAATCTTTCCTAAAGAGGGATAGCCAGAATTATGCTCAGTACTCCAGAGCTTTGCACTGGAGAATTGACAACTACCTTAAGAGTACCTACCTTAAGGTGACTGATGCATCCTAAAATCTCATTTAACTCTTTCCTTTTTGCTTTGAATTGTTGGATTATAAGCACTAGTTGGGAATATAGGTTGTTCCTTGCAAATAACCAGGTTACTGGAGGAGGTCGTCTTGCTTTCAGCAGCTTTTTACTTTCCCACATACGAAAATCTGCTAGTTGGGGTACTTGTGTAAGCTGTCTGATGTGTGTCAAAGTAAGTGTGATCATGAATAGGGTAAATAATGTTGCTGCTTACTTTGATAACTGCAGCAGGTGAATACATGGACAGATGGAAGGAGGCTGTACGCCCAGTACATCAGGAGCACCTGGGGAACGATGGCTGTGTACCTGGTACAGGGAGAGCCAGAGGAGACAGGTGCTTGTCCTTACCAGACTCTGCAGGAAGTCATTTGTGAAGATGGATAGTCTTGAATACAATGCTGCTGTGCTTATTGGATTTTGCACCCCTTAGCTGGGCTTGGAGCAAAGCTAAGAATGAGACAAATTATGTGAGTCATTTTTTATCCAGTGGAGAGATGCTCTGGGAATGACCTGGTGTGCGCTCCCTGTTCTTCCACCAGCTTGCTGTGTAATTTGAGCAAGTCATTTCATCCTTCTGTACTTTAGCTTCTCCATCAAAAAGAAATAAATGAGACTTGCCTTCCTCTGTGCAGCACAGCAACGTACAGATGAAAGGGCCTTATTTTTCCATGAAGTGGTTGGTCACGGAATCGTTTAGGTTGGAAGGGACCTCTTGAGATCATCCAGTGTTTGAACACTCTCACAGTAGAGAAGTGTTTTCTTCTGTTCAGATGGAACTTCATGTGATATAATTTGTGTCAATTGCTTCTTGTCCTGTAACTGGACACTTGAGAGGAGTCTGGCTCCCTCTTCTTTATCCTCTCCTATCAGATATCTATAAACATCGATCAGATCCCCCAAGCCTTCTTTTCTCCAGGCTAAATAGTCCCAGCTCTCTCGGTCTCTCCTCATATGAAACATACTCCAGTGCATAAATCATCTTGGTGGCCCCACACTGGACTCACTCCAGTAAGTCCATATCTTTCTTGAACTGGGGAGCCCAGGACTAGACACAGCACTCCAGGTGTGGCTTCATCGGTCCTGAGCAGAGGGGAAGGATCACCTCCCTCAGCCTGCTGCCAGTGCTCTGTCTAATGCAGCCCAGGATGGTGTTGTCCGCCTTTGTTGCAAAGGTGCATAGCTGGCTCATGATCAACTTGGTGTCCACCAGGACACTCAGGTCTTTCTCTGCAGAGCTGTTTTCCAGCTGGTAAGCCCCCAGGGTGTACTGGTGCACGGGGCTTATTCCTCCCCATATCTGGGGGGAGGAACTTTGCATTTCCCTTTGCTGAACTTCACAAGGTTCCTCACTGCCTATTTCTCCATCCTGTTGAGATCCCTCTCGATGGCAGCACAACCATCTGGTGCATCAGCCACTCCTCCCAGTTTTGTATCATCTGTGAATTTGTGAGGATACACTCATTCACAGTGTCCAGGTAATTAATGAAGATGCTAAACAGTGTTGGAACCAGTCTTGACCCTTGAGGTACACCACTAGTGACTTCCCTCCAACTGGACTTTGTGTCACTGATCGTACCCTCTGGGCCTGGCGATTCAGTCAGTTTTCAGACCCCCTCACTGTCCACTTACCTAACCTGTACACTGTCAGCTTGTCTATGAGGATGTTACGGGAGACAGTCAAAAGCCTTACTGATGGCAAGGTAAACAACATCCAATGCTCTCCCCTCATCCACCAAGCTAGCCACCTCATGAGGTTGAGTCTGGTTAGGCTATGAGGTTGGTTACACATGATAGTCCCTTCATAAATCCAGTCTGACTTCTGATCACCTTCTTGTCCTTCATGTGTTTGGACATTGTTTCCAGGAGGATTTTCTCCATCACCTTCCCGGACAGTGAGAAGAGGTTGACCAGCCTGCAGTTTCCCAGATCTTCTCTCTTGCCCTTCTTGAAGACAGGGGAGCATTTGTTCTCTTCCATTCTTCATGAGCTTCTCTTGTTCACCATGACCTCTCAAAGATAATTGTGAGTAGCCTGCCAGTGACATAGGCCAGCTCCCTCAGCGTTCCTGACTGCAGCCCGTCAGGGCCATCAGTCAAAAAACTTAGGAAACAAAGAGAAAACATTAGAAAGCTGTCCCTCTTGATAATCAGATAGGTTTTTTAAACTCAGATTGCATATTTGTTATACAAGGAGCTGCTCAGTGTCGGGACTACAAGATAATTAATAGGAAAATGTGACTCATGTTTTATTCCAAGTTCTGATACACCTGCTGTGCAGTGAACTTTTGCACTCGGAATATGAAGCAAACCTGTAGTGCTTGTCAGTTCATTAATAGTATTTAGTTTTATTAAATTAGAGACTTTTGCAAAAATCCTACCCTGCACAAATAATTATCTTCAGTATACTTTTCCCCTTTGTTTCAGGGTTGGTATCAGTTAGTATCTATATTAATTTTTCTTTCATACGCTAAGTGATCAAAATACCATACACCTTTCTGTCTCTGTGTACAATACTTTTGAATTTACAGACATACTTTTGAGTAAAACAGATTAATTGGATAACCACCTCAGGAAAAAGTAGTTCTGGAAATTAACTTGCAATGAGTTTCATCTGTCTTTCATATGAGACGGTGCTTTGCCCTGTATTCTTCAGGATTTTAAGAGGTTGCTTATTGCTACTGCCACTTTTGATAATAAAGGAGTGCAATCCAACAGATCCTTTCATTGTGCAGGACTCGATCTGAACTGTTTTCTGCGGGAGTATCAGTCCTTGGGCTGTGTCTTTACGTGGAAGGCTAAGGGAAACTGCGGTTTGCTTCAGTGAGGAAGGAATACCTCCAGCACTTGGGCTGATTACAAGGTGCCAGTGGATGCTTCATTTGGCCATGGCTGCCTTTTGGATGGGTGCACTATTCTGTGTGTAGATTAGGGAGGGAAAAACAAACTGACCCTCTTTTTTTGTTGTTTGCTGTTTGTTTTTTTTTTTAAACAGGCAGGTGCAATACCATTTATGAAGGTTGTATTAAATACATTGTTGTGTTTTTCTTTCTTTCCTCATTTCTGCAGATCTTTCAATGGAAGAATGCTGTGACAAGGGTATTGAATGGGCAAATAAAAACAGAATGTGTACTTCTCTACCATTAATACCAGAGTCCAGAGAATGCCGGTATGTAGTTATGTATTATATATTAAACTATTGTATATATTTTCATGTTAAACCATGGGGGTGGCAGGTATGAAAGCTGATTATAAGATGAAGCACCTAGGTCTTAAACCTGAGTTTTCTAGATCCATGTCTAGCCTTGGGAAAAGCTAAGTATCTACTTTTCTTCCATTAAGTCCTTCTAATTTTTGCTGTTGGTCTAGTGTGGAGTCACCCAGCTCTAACCTGTTTGACATGTGCTGTCTCTTAGTCAGAAGTTTTTCCACTATACTCACAGGCCTTGGACTCTGCCTACAGTCAATGTATCTCAGCAGGGCTCCACTAATGTCAGCAACGCTTCTGCAGTTCATACTGTGAATCTAGCCCAGTGATGGTCCAAATTCTTGGCCCAACGTTTTTCAAGAAACACAGCAGATCCTGTACATGAATAATCTATAGATTGCATAGATACGTATGTATGTAAGACAGCCTTTTAAAACTGCTTCTCCTGTGTGGTGCCACACAGATAATTGTCTTGCAGTTCTTAGTTGTATTGCTGGTTGGGGGAACTTCAAGCTTAAATCAAGGAGATTGCTAGTTACGTAGTGACCGACTTCTGTCAAATGTATTTGACTGTAGAAAGTAGTGAACTTTACTTAATAGATTTCTTAATTCTACTGACATTTAATAGGATGTTAATTTCTATTACGTAATCTAGCAAATGGAATAATGACGTTAAATGTTAAAATTATTTGCACAGGAGTATTTTGGTTAAACTGAATCTCTTATATGATCGGGGCATTCTTTTTTTTTTCTGTTGATGACTGTGTTATTTTTGCTGTTAAACACACTTGTGAGATTTAATTTGTGGAGCTAAATTTGTGGTTGGTAGTTTGGGGACAGTGTCACAGAGGACTTTATATTTAAAACACATTACATTACTCCCCTCTATCTTTTCAAATGGATTGCAAAGCTATTTAACCTTGGTAACTGTAGAAGTGTTGGATTGATCTTTATTGTGGAAAGAATGTGTCTTGCAGGCAAGTTTGTCCATGTTTTCTGACTTTTGCATTTATATTGGCATTGAAAGCAGTCTCTTACTCAGAAAAATTGACAGATAGGACTTAAATCACAATTTAGGAAATACTTGAAGGGTCAGAAGAGTTACAGACAAAACAGAGGCAGGAAAAACAGGAAACCAAGTTTATTGAACAATCTGGGAGTAAGAATCTTGATGATTTAATAATAATTTGATTAACATGAGTTTCAATTCTGCTGTAAATTTATTCTTTTAAAGATTGCCACTTTAGAGAGTCTTCAGGACTTCATAGGAACTGAAACAAGCTTAGTAATACTTCATCTAGCTTTTGTGCGTAACTGATAGGTAATTAAGAAAATTATAGTGATGTAATGGTAAATTAGAAATGGGTAAACTCACATATTCTGCGAGAGGCATGAGCACTTACGCACAAAAAAAAGTGGATAAATTCATGCATCTATTCATGACACTACAATAAATGAGCATACCTCCCCCTGAAGCTTGGCTCTACTCTAAAAATGACTAAGTAGAATTGGCACCTTTGACTACTTTCTTAACAGCAGTATTATATTACTCCAGTTATGATTCCAAACTGGCATATCTGTGAGAGGTACAGCAAAGTCACTTTATGATGCCATGTCAGACACAAAAGTAGGGCCGACTCTACTCGTAATTGCTGGTGTAACTGGAGCCAGACTGAACAGTGAGGGAGCATGATTCCTTTTACAAGCACTTGAGGGTAATGACACCAATTGTACATTTTTTTCCTACTGCACAGAGATGTGAGCAAAACTGGGTTCATTGCACTTGCTGAGGTCTAGGCAGATGAGAATATGGCACAGGATGCCTTATGGGCTACAAGTTTGCAAAAGAACTTCCTATTTAGATGCCTACATGCAGTGGGAGCTGCTGAGGAACCGCTATCTATCATTTTCATTTATGTGGTTGCTAAACCCCAGCTGGGATCTTTTGACTCTAGTGCAGCACAGTGTTGGACAGTGTAGATCATCTGACTTTGCTCTCAAAAAAACATGGCCTCTTGGGTCTACAAAGCCATATTACTTCAGGCCAGATGGAGCTGTTTGCCCTGCGTACTTCAGCTTGGGTTTGCAAGGTTAGCAGTTGAACACAAGGGAAAAATACACAAGGGAAAAATACAGTGTGAAGCGAGCAGAGTTACTGAAGTAAAGATGGTTTTGTGCAGTTACTTTGCAAAGACAGTGCAACACTTTCATTTATGTGGTTGCTAAACCCCAGCTGGGATCTTTTGACTCTAGTGCAGCACAGTGTTGGACAGTGTAGATCATCTGACTTTGCTCTCAAAAAAACATGGCCTCTTGGGTCTACAAAGCCATATTACTTCAGGCCAGATGGAGCTGTTTGCCCTGCGTACTTCAGCTTGGGTTTGCAAGGTTAGCAGTTGAACACAAGGGAAAAATACAGTGTGAAGCGAGCAGATTTGATGAAGTTACTGAAGTAAAAATGGTTTTGTGCAGTTACTTTGCAAAGACCGTGCAACACAGAACAGATTGGATGTGAGTACTTTGCCCAACATGCTTTGCAAGAATTTACATGCTGCTTTTGCATCCTTTGCTTAGAGTAGTAATAACGGGATCTCGGATTCAGTCCTTCCCTCCAGAGCAAGCCCACCGCTAGAGTTTCTTTTGCTTTTCTTTTGTTCATGTGAGGAACAAGCTACCTTGTCAGAATTGCACCTCCTTGACCTTTCCCAACCATTTAAAGCACATGCCAAGTAATCAAGAAGGATTTCCACGTGAGCACTGACATTTTCATATTTGCCGTGCATCCAAGAAACAAGCTGACTGTTCTGGGTTTCAACATCTTCTTGGGATCCTTCCCCCAAAGTCTCTTGTGGTTCTTGAGGGACTTGCCGTCTGTGTGAGTGTCACTTGCTGAATATGGTACAGCTTGATCTGCAGATGTGCTCACTTTCTTGTCCTGCACCAGAGGTGAGCCAGCCCCGTGTCTGAACTTCACATGAATTTATAAGATCTATCTGACTGCTGTTAATCGGTTGTGTTTAAGTTGAAACAAGGCTCCGGGCTCAATGTCCAGTTATGTCTGCAATCTCTTACTGTGGCTGCTTGTCCCACAGATGAGTATACCTCCTTGTATTATCACTCTGGACAATGACAGTATTTTTCTCTGTGTCTTCATGACTCAGTAAATATGAGTGTAGAGTTTTAATGAATAATATCTTTGACTGTCAGAACAGCAGCTTTTTGCCCATTCATCCATTTTCTTGTGATGTGGTTAAAATCACAGCAGCTGGAAGCAGCTGCCATTTATTTTTGGAACTCAACCTGCCCAATAAATCTTCTTCCTTTCAAAATGAAGAATTTCCCCTGCCCAGAGCTCTTAGCAAGTGAACTTAATTCCTGGGCCAGAAACCACATATCTCCATACGAGAATTGCATGCCTTTAGCACCATGTAAGGTCTTTTTGGAGTTACATCGGGAACAGCATTATTTATTATTAGTGTTGCAAGAATGCATAAAAGAAGAAGCTACAGAACACTCTGCTAGGTACTGTACGAAAACGGAACGAAAAGGTGGTCTGTGTTCCCAAGCAGAGACAAGGGGCAGCACTTGCAGACAGACTCGGACGGGAACACAAGGAAGTAGTACGACAAGAGTGTTCGGAGTGATAGGCACCAGATGCTTAAATGCTGATAGATGTTTACTGATTTATGCCATCATAAGTCTGGAAGAGCCTGAGATTTTCGACATCAAAGTTGTGACAGCTCTGTGTCTGAAAAAGCTGTTTAAAGTTATTTTTGGAGAAGTTGTCTTTATTAATTATCTCTTCTCTGTAGCCTGCTAAGTGTGCCTCACAATCACTAAGATTTTTGGTTTCACGGTCAGAGGGATAGAAGAACAGTCTGCTATGTCGTGAGGGGTTTGTTGCCACTCATTTAGGATAACTCGCTTACCTCGCTCTGCAAGTAATGTCAAACTCCTTCTCTGCCACAGTGTTATCATTATTGTTTCTCTACATAACATATGATATCAATATTATTTTACCCTTTACCTTCAAGAAAATTTTTATTATGTAATCTACAGTTGCTTATGGATTGCAGCTAATTAAGTTTGAGCTTTGTTGAATAAATTATTTTTACTTGAGTCCTTTGCTGATTTATAACACATGATCAAACATGTATATTTTCATTGTTGAGGCATTCTTTATTTTTTTCATTTGTCATATTGTGTCACTCATAATACCAGATTTTGCTCTTGCTCTTAATTTTCCTAGGCTCATTTCTGTTGCATATTAAACTGCAAACCAAAAGGACTACGGGTAGAAGACCCAGCTTGTTCTTGCAAAATAATTCTGGAGTGGAATTATTCCCTTTTTAATTTTCATATTTTTTGTCCAAGACCTTCCACTGTGCACATGAATAGCACTGACATCGTTTGAAGACAGGCTAATAAGTAGAAGGAGAGAGGCAGAGGGTAATGAAATTAGGCTGACAGCAAAGACATTGTTTTCAGAGCAAAGTCAAATGTTAATGCTTTTATGGAAAGAAATGAAAGGAAAAATAGGTGATTATGAAATCTGTGCTGGTTTAGGAGTGCATCCTCTGGGAAGGAGAATAATAAATGTGAAAGGATTGTGGAGGTAAGTGGACATGTAGATTTTCAGTTGGAAATTTATTCTGTGAAAATCAGTAACATTGGTTAGATCTTAACAGAAAGTAAAAGTGAGAATATAAACCATGATTTCTTAACTTGATTTATAATCAAATTACTGGTAATGAAAGAACTTTAATTTTAGATGAGCATCTACAACAAAGAATAAGGATTTTTTAATGTCTGAGTGATTTCTGTTCACTAGTGAGCCAGGAATAAAACTCATCTTTCAGAGATGCATGATTTTACTGGAAATATCCTCAGTGAATGTCAGTTGTGAGGCCTCATGCTTCCGTATTTAGTGTTTTAAGATTTCAGCCATATTGTAAATACCTATTAATTTCAATAAAGTTCTGTTGCACTGTTTTAACTGAAAATCAGAATACGGCAGATGAGGAAAAAGTAGTCTTTGGGGTTTTTAATTATTAGGAATAATTATTAAAAAAAAAAAACAAACAAAACAACACAAAAACCCAACACAGGAAGGTACTGGTCTGCTTTCTCTTTTGAGAGACCAATATTGTAAGCTGTCTGTAGACATGAAATTAATAGGAATGCTACCCAGGAAGAGTTGAAAGGTTTTACATGAAGAGACAATTCCTGTTAGCCAGTGGAGATGGCTCCTTTGCTCTGCTGTGAAGGGGAAAGTGGGTATGTACTGTATTAGGGTCTGAGCCAGGGAGACACACATAACTTGGCAAAGACAGGGAGAGATGCTCTTCATCTCAAAACTATCTGAGTCTGAAGAGCTTGTGGTGGTGTGCTCTAGTGACCATCAGCACGTGGGCTAGTGTGCAAAGGGAAAAGGATGGTCAGCTGGGCAGGCTAAGCTGCAGCTGGAAGACCAGCACTGTGCAGATTTTTCTAACATTTTTCTCTGCCATCTTTCAAGGATTTCTACCTCTGTTACAGCCACACAAGTGTTTACAGTCTCAAGCAATATTTGCTACCGGTGCAACTACACGGTAGGATTTGGGCAATGAAATGTGATTTTATTGTTGTTGTTCTGAGATGGAACAAATGGTATTTTAATCTAGTATTCAGTTGATGTTTAATTCCTTATTACGGTTTGGGGTGGGCCACATGGCTTATGAACACAGCTGTGGGAAACATTTTAAGAAACTTTCTTGTTTTGGTTGAAATTGCCAATTTGTCAGAGATTTCAAAGAGATGACTTGTATTTGGGAAAAAAAAAAAAAGCGCCACACTGGAAATCAAACAGATCTACTGAAGGACTGCTGTTTTTTGTTTATTTGTCTGTGGCTAACATATCTAGCTCCTCAACAGGACTTGGAGGGCTAAAGGAGCTGGAAAGTCTCAGCTCCCACACTCTTGGGCTTGAAGCTCAGGTTTTATAGGCTTCCAAAGTCCTGATAGTCAGACCACCCCAGAGCTGGGCATGGAATGGAAATTCTGCTTCAGAGGGAATTTCAGCAACAAAAAAGCTACATATTCTTCCAAATTGGAATTAAATCAAATATCAAAAACTTCAAATATTCTGCCAAATAAAGTTACTGTCCTGGGCTTAACTTCTTGCTATGACTTTAGAGTCTATTGCTGAACACTTTGTTCATGAACTTATCCTGGGTTTTGTTCCTATACATTGAAATCTCATAGCTATTTTTGTCCAAGTGAGGCCTTAGAGATGAGGGAGTCCCTCACGCCACCTGGGAGCTGAAAGCTTGTCCTGTGGTCATTGAGAGCTGGGAAGCTCCTCCAGAGGTGATGCATGGGAATCCACTTACCTCAGATGACAGGCAGAGAAGCTTGTAGTTCAGTGGTGCAACTAACCTACCCCTCTTCCTTATTCTTCCAAAATTCCAACAGTGTAAAGAAAAGATTTTTAAGAGTAAAGGGTATTGGTTTGCTGAATATCTTTACATAATTTCATGTATTTCTAGGTAACCCTTGAAAAGATTTTACTCATCAGCTCAAGTAACTAGATTTGGGGGGAAAAAAAGAAAGGTGAATACTCTTAACAGCAAAGAGAATCCATCCAGTGTTGTTGGTCTGTATGGTTGGCTGGTTGTTGGTCTGTATGGTTTATCAGTTGGCCAGATGTGTAAGGCTTCTGATGCCAATGGGGATGAAAGTGCATTTATAGGGTTTTTCTGTGCATTTCTTATAGAGCTCTAGCATATCAGGGCATGCCTTTTAGGTGCTCCTGTTGTAGTGTAAATAGAATTACGAGCTTGGATTGCCTTTGGGATAGTTTCCTTTCCCCTAGTAACATCATTCTTAGAGAAATTGGGTTATCACAGAACACATGGATATGCATATATCCTTGTGTGTGTAATCTGATTTGTTATTCTCTAACTTTTTTCTGTGTTTCCCAGTGTCTCTTGCAGGAGGTAGTGGTGGAAGAGCTTTAAATTGCAAGCTTCACCCACAGTGCTACCCAGCAAGGCAAAGTTGCATGTAAAAACAGAGTGGAGAGAGGAGAGATAGGTCCTTGAATGGGCTTTGCGTGCAAGTGGCAGTAGCAACAGGAGTGGAGGAGTTTAAAGCCTCCTCACACAGATTATTTTCCACAGGAAGGAGTTTTCAATTTATTCACTGAAACTGGGATAAAATAGAATGATTTTTATGAGCAGTGGAAGTAATAAAACTGAGTTTCCTGTAGATTTATATCCTGTCTCCTCTCCATGTCTTCATGCTCTGTAATACTCTTTTTCTCTCCCTTGTCTTTCTTCACCTCTTGCTTGCAGTACGCTCCATTTCTCACTACGACTTTTGCACTTCTCCCCATATCGCCAGTTGTCCTAGAGCAGTGCTGTGAGGTTCCTTCAACATGCCGTACCTGTTTGTTTGAGCAAGGGGCAGCAGGCGCCAGGGTTGACTGGCCACAGGATTGCAGACTCTCACGATGTCCATTGCCTGGCTTCTCCTTTCCATCAGTCGGAGCACTGATTTGGTTCTCGCCATCCTCTGTTCAGCCACCAGCTGTCACAAAACATGCAAGAATGCAAGTCCTGGAAATGCTAAGCCCTGTGGCAAATGTGATTGAAGTTAGCCGTTTGCTTAAAAAACAATTGTTAGGACAGACTGCAAGGTAGACAGGCAGTTAAACTGTATTAAACATATGACCTTAACTGTATTAAACATATCACCTAGACATTCTGCCTTCTCCTAGAGAATGTTTTTACTACGTAACTAAAATGTGTGCCCACAGCAACTTCTCTCCGTGAGTCTAGTACAAGTGCTAGTCTTTCCCTATATGTGACATTCTTCTCCCATTGCTTCCATCCTTTTATCAGCATGACTCAGGTGCAGTGCTGCCACAGCCAGTTGGAGAAGCAGTACTGTTCAGATGGGATTGAATTTGCCAACGTGCGTGAGGAGTGTGACTCACATATCGGTGAAAATTCCACCTGTGAAGCTGAATACTTTAAGGTGAGACATTAGAGCTACTCCTGTTCATCTTTAAGAAGTGGTATTGACTGTCTAGATTGGTATTAAGGGTTGACCCTGAAAGTCGCCATACTCAGTTTGATGCACATAAACATTTTTTTCCCACCTCCACCTTGTGTCTCTGTTAAAGCACTTTGTGCTGCTTTGGGAGAAGCAGTTCCTAGTTGAGCGGAACAGACTGTCTCCTTACACTTTAGCCAAGGCAGAGCGTGTGCAAAAGGGTGGAAAGTCTTGAATGGGTAATTGGCTAGGAAACTACTTTCGCATGAAAAGAAGACATCAAAACTGTAAGAAGGGGTGGGTAAGAAACTCAAGTCTCATTTCAGGCTTTAGCTTTCATTAGAGCTTCATGGCCTAAGGTCAAACTCAGTGGTTTTCAATATTGGTGGTCCAAAGGGGTAGGACTGAAGTTAATCCTCTCAGAGTACTTATAATTCCAGCTTGTGTACATGTCCTTAGTTAACATGACTCTGATTTACAACTGAATGGAGACGTCTGTAAGCTTGTGGTAATAGCATTTGATATAAGAATAAGAACGCCTGTCGTTGGCATCTTTAGTTAATCTGTGCCCAGCTCTCCACCTTCTTTACTATCTTTGTCTCTCCTTTCTTGAAAGTGAAGGTATTCATACCACTCTGCAGAGTGATTTCGAAAGAAAGTTCCACCAGTAAGATCATCAGCTCGACCATGACCCAGTCATGAACAGCTCTGGTCCTATTACGCTTTCTTTCTTTGGTTATAGAAATAGACGAGAGGGATTTTACTTCTGCCCACTGCCAAAGATACTGAGTGTTTTGGTTCATTCAGTTAAAAAAAAAATCTACTGTATAGGAGATGGCAGACAACACTTACAAGTTGTGTCTCTCTCCAAAATGCCGGGTTGATCATGTTCCTGGCAGTAGGATGGTGCTGGTACCAGGGCTGTGAAGTAATCCACGTTCTCGCCATGAGTAGAAGAAAGGTAACACATGCTGATGAGGCCGGCATTGTTGGGATGTCACAAACTTGTCTGCATGTGCAGCGTGATTTTGTCCCACGGTGGAGCAGGTCCCACAGAGGGGACTTATGTTACTTCTTGACCACATCCAGGGTATGCCCTGCTCCTGGCATGGAGGTTTCCTCTCTGCAGCCTGTGCCGTTAGAAGCCTGTCCATCCCAATCTGAATGTGGCCTGAAAAAATACTTAGCCTTCTGTGTCAGTACTCTGAAGGGGAGCAGGAAACCCACTTTCCCATCAATTGATTGATGTTTCCGTATGTGGGCTTGTCAGTATGAGGAAGAAGAGTTAGTTACACTGTTTTTTAAAATGGCCAGACTTCTTTAAAGATGGCAGGTTTTCATGGTGACAGCTGTATTATTAAAAAAAATGGACTGCGCCTTGATCTCTGGCCCTGAGAATAAATGGCTCAGCACAGCTCATGTCACATAACTGATATCTTTCTCCTGCAAAACACGGTGCATGATGGCTGTTGGGAACACTTGTTGGCCTGTGCTAAGCCCAAAATATGTTTCAGCATTGTCCGAGAGGATGTTAGTTGCCATTAGGGCTTGCTAATATTTAAACATTACAGATGGTTGTGGGACAGTGCCTGAGCCCATATTCTGTCCCTGTTTAATTCACTGATATAAACATAGTCAGTGTTACTTATATTTGTGAGCCACATTCTGCTTCCCCCCTCTTCCTAATAGGAATATCCTACACTTAATAACTATACTGAGGTGTCTGTAGGAGTATCTTTGTAGATAATCTCTTTGATCCATGATGGACATCAATGATTTACGATCTAGTATCAGTGAACAATTCATCATTTCTTTTGTTGAATACATTTTTAATCTGATGATCTTGAGACATACGATTTATTTGGCAGTTGTGCCCTGCTGTGCTAAGCTAACATGCACACCAAGCCTGTCTCACATGGGCTTGAATCTCATTTTGCCTAATTTGGTCTGTTTTAGTTTAGCTTAAGTAGCATGGGAAATCTTTTGGATCCTCTCTGTCTCCTTCAAGAAAGCAGAAAGAGCGATTTAGTAATTCAGTTAGTAGGATTAATTGCAACACTTTGCAGCAAATGAGGCAGCTGATCTTTCTTTTGAATACAAAACTTGCAATTGGAAAGAAGATAAAAAGACCATATTTTGAAAACACTTGCCTCAGCTTTTACACTTGAAGACAGTAGGCATAGGCAATAATGGGCATAATTTTGCTCCTCTGTTTTTTTGGAAGCATAGCTTTTCTTGCCTTTACAAAAAGGATACAAAATTAATCATTAATCTTTAAAATCCTCTTCAAAAGACAGTAATCAATTTCCAGACTTCTTGCTGATACAGGAGATGCAGAAATGGTTTTATGAAAGTTTCTATGACAGCAGCCCTGCAGAAGAGAGTGAAACTTGTAGAAATTTTACCTTCTTTAAGGTGCTTGGACATTTTCCCCAAAATTTGTCATAGGTACTTTCTTTTTCCAAAGATAGAAGTATGACCGTATCTCACCAGTTTTGTCAAGAATAATTTGGTTGTGTATATTAGGTAAGCACAAAAGTTTTATTGCTTTGGACTGTTGAACATATTATTTAATTTTGTCCAGATCTTCAAAAGTTCTGAAAAATTCTGCTGAGTTATTTGTATTCTTTTCAGTCTGTTTTTCATAGCATCTATGAGTTAGTCTGGATTTCAGCAAGTGAGAGACCTCTTGTGGACAGATACACAAAAGCAATGTTAATACATGGTTCATGCTTCTAGATCTGGTAGCTTAAATGGTGACATAAATAATAAAGAACTGTTATAAAATTTAACTAAGAGAGCTGATGGATGAAAGCAATTCCAGGTGCTTCCTAGTTGCACCAAAAAAAAAAAAATCTTCAAACTTCTCACATGTAACTATTCCTTTATTCCTTCCATCTTTATTCCTTTCTGTGAGAAGGTAAGGTCTAAGAGCAGGTAGGACACAGCTTGCTCTCCAAACATGAAGATCAAGATAAGGCTTTGAAGCTGCATGGGCTTTTGTTAAGAACAGGAGAGGTGCAAAGGAAAAACGGCTGAGATTATTATTGTGATCACTTAAGAAGCAGAGGCTTACAGGCAGTGAAAGTGTGTAATAACAACTCGATTGCTAGGTTGTACCTTCCATGAAGGCAGCGATGGTTCTAGCAAATGGGTGAATACTCATCGCAACCTGCCTCCAGGCAGCTGGCAACCTTTGGAAAATGGCTGCAAACACATCATGAACTAACACGGAGCCTAGACTGCACTCTGTACTAAAGAATCAAAGTTTTTCAGAATAGGCTAATAAACCTGAAAAAAATAGTGTGAAAAAGGAAATGTTGAGATTAATTTTACAAGGATAGTGATAGTTATAATGACATGCTGCTTTGTGTCTCAGAATACCAGAACGCTCCGTGAACATGAGTTAAATAATAAACTGCTATATTATTATCTCTCCACAGTGGGAGGACTGAAAGAAAAAGTGACTTTCCAGGTTCACAGGTGAGGTATGTGGAGATGTAAGCGGTGTTGTGGTTTAGCCCCAGCTGGCGACTAAGTACCACACAGCTGCTCACTCTCCTCTCACCCCGAGGTGCGATGAGGGACAGAATCGGGGAAAAAACCTTGTGGATTGAGATAAAAGCAGTTTAATAGGACAGCAAAGGAGAAGGAAACTAATAATAATGATAATGATAAAAGAGTATAGTGATGCACAATGCAATGGTTGCTCACCACCCGCTGATCAAGAGCTTGCCCCTGAGCAGGGATTCCCACTCCCAGCCAACTCCAGTTTTAGTGTTCTATACCGAGCATGACATTATATGGTATGGAATATCCTTTTGGCCACTCTGGGTCAGCTGCCCTGGCTGTGCCCCCCCAGCTTCTTGTGTACCTCCTGGCTGGCAGAGCATGGGAAGTTGAAAAGTCCTTGACTTAATATAAGCACTACTTAGCAACAGCTAAAAACATCAGTGTGTTATCAACACTGTTTTCATCATTTTAAATCCAAAACAGAGCACTACACCAGCTGTTAGGAAGAAAATTAACTCTATCCCAGCCAAAACCAGGATAGCAGGTCTACAGAGTCTTGGGTGTGCTCTGAGCATGAGGCCATTCATCAACTTCTCCGTATTTTTCCTTAGTTGAACAGGAAATGTTAGCCTTTAGGAGTGCCAGTGCAGAGTCTTCTAGGGTCAATATTAAAAGCCAGTTACTATAAACATCAGTGAAGAAAAGATTTGACACTTCCCATCTCTGGATCATTTTGGCTGTGGTATAGCAACATAAATTACTATGAAGATGTTAAATCAAGATGCATCATGCACAGTTAGAATAAATACAGGTTGGAACAAATGGTTTGATGCATACAATTATGTTAAACGAAGGTACAGTTTCTTACAGACATTGCAAGACTTAGCAAGCTCTGTGCTTGAAGACTCACACTGACTGGAGACAGAGGTCTTTCAAGTAGTGGCTCGACCTGGCAGAAAAAAAGAACGTAAGGTTATCCAGCACTTCAAGAATGGCAAGATTAATGATCACTCTTTACAAAAAAAATCCAGAGAAACTCTTTAACTCCCAATTTGAACATTGTGTGACAAGACAAAGAAATAGATTTAGTCAATTCATACCCCTAACAGTAGAAGCCAGTGAGTATATCCAGAAGTATATAATGTCAAAATTTGGCAAGGTATCAGCTGTATTCAGTAACTTAAGATTCAGTTACGAAAAATACGCAAGCTTAAGCAAACAGTGAATCTTCAGCTCAGTTTTCATTTCTGTCTTCTAATTTATGGTTCTGAAAATTGGAAATATAACAAAATTATAGACAGATGTTAAAAACTTTGGGAAAGATGCCTCAGGAAAATGTTAGACGTGTTAGAGTGAATAAATATTCAGAAATGTCGCAATTCTTGGAAGAGATCATAAAGTACTTATTTCTAAAGTAAACCAGAAAAGCCATAAAAGATGGAAGTATCCCAGACATAGGAGGGTTGAAATGAGAGCATCTGCCACTGGATGGAAGTAGTTGGAGAACCAAGTAAAAAATGTGGGTAGTGAGGAACCGTCCCACCAAACAGTAGTTCATAAGGGAAAACATGTATCTTACTGTTATGGCGGGCATGAAAACACCACCCCAGCACTGGCCAGGAGGGAGGAGTTCCTGCCAAGCAGCGTTCTGCAGCAGGGAAAGGATTCAGTTGTGTATTTAAAGACAAAGTACAAAATAGCATGCTTACATACTTCATAAATGCTGTAAAGTAAAAAAAGGTTGACGAAACAAGGAAAAAGGCTTTTACTGTTTTACTTTAATGCTGCTCTAGGCTTTAAAAGAACCTTTCATTGCAGTTGAAAGGTAGAGAGGGAGAAACATATATAATACCTTATAAGGGAAAACTTAGAGTATAGGCAGGGTATGCATCTGAGAGTAGTGAAAGAAATTTAATAGTTGCTTTCTTTTCAATAAGTGTGGTGCTTAAAGCACCAAATTACAGAAATTTAGTTCAATGTTTAGCTACTTTATATTCTCTCTGCTCTGTTTAATGGTGCAGGCTATTTTCATCAGGCAAAAAAGAGTCTGGGAGAATAATAAAATTAACAATAAAAGCTTAAATCTGCTTTTATGTGACAGTAGCAATTGGCAGACACCAGTTCCAGAGAACCGAACATCTTTGCTGCCTTCTAAGAGCAAGGAAGAAAACTGAATAAATCAGCAGTGTCCCCTCAATTTAAAATAGAAGGAAACCTCCACAGGATTAACTTGTCCTGTGTTCCCTTCTGTGGTGTATTTAGCAGGTCTGGAAGAGGTGCATCATGTTTCATTGCTGGAAGCCATGTCAGGACTGTGATGCTTTTAAATAATGTTTGACTATGTAATCTCTTTTCCAGAGCAGAATAGCTTCTCTTTATGACCTGTTAACACTAACCTTGGATGAATCATGTTTGTTCGCTTGTTTTTGTGTTAGTTCAGAGAGGGATATTTTTTGCTGGGAAGTTGAGTAGGCAGTTTAATTATAAACCGAAGTCAAACTTCATTGATCGTGTCCTGGTTTAATTGAACTGGACACGGAAGGGAAGCAGACGTGTTAAGAGTTCCTGCTGCTTGCTGGTGTTTGAAACTGGGCTATGCAGGCAGGGAGCAATGAAATTCCGTATACATATGTGGACCATTCTGGTCCTCCACATCACCCTGCACACGCATATTTGTGTACGTACGCAATATTTGTGAGAACTGGATCCAGGTTCTGTGCTTGGCTGTGTGTAAGCCAGCTGCAGAGCTCACTGAACTCAGCTACAAATTAAAACGGAGCCTGACTACACCAGCAGTTCTTAAAGAGTTTGCAGAAAATTTTCCTTCAGTTTGCCAAGATGAGATAACACTGCTGACAAAATTTGCATTTATTTGTTCAGGGCTAGGTTTGACCTTTTTTTTTTTTTTTTAACCAGACATGTTGTTACTGTTGTTTGCTGGGAAAGGCTGCTCAAGTTCAAGGACAGAGTTGTGAACCCAACCCGAAGATAGGATACCAGTGTGGAATTGTCTTCAGAGCTTGCTGTGTGAAGGGTCAAGAAGGCATTGATGTGTCCATCAGTGATGATGTTCCTAAAAAGGAGCAAGGTATTTTATGTTGCAGGTTATGGAAGAGTGAAACATAAAATGATATGGGGTACAAGGAGTACTTGTACTTCAAATTATGTCTGTTGGAATTCCTCTAACTTGACATCTCCTTTGAGTAATTTAATGATGCATGTTTTGGAGGTAATTTTTTTGGCTAGTGATAGCTGAAATGTTTTTTACCACAAGAGGCTAAGAGAGCTGGAAAGTGATCGGTCAGTTCCTGGTGTCAGAAGTTAACTATAAGATAGGTTATTTTGGCCACTAATGATCTTATCATGGAAACTGAGTATAAGCTATTAATTTTTAATGGCATTTTGCCCACTGATAAATTCTTAATCAAAAGGAAAATTGACAACCGATTTTTTTTTTTTTTTTTTAACTGTATTTAAAAGCCAGATGACCTTTGCCAGCTTGGCAGAATTCAAATGTTGCCTTTTGTGTGAGAGGCAAATGCCCACAAACTGGGGGCATTTGAAATACCTGGACTGCCTGGGAGAACTGAACATTTTTGCGAAAAACGGTATCTGCATTTCTTTGATATTAGAGGGGCATCTAGATGGCAGCAGCTCCTGACACCCTTCTCCATACCTAGTCCACAGAGCTGAAGAGAATGAGTGTGGACTTACTGACCCTTACAGAACTGGGTTTGGGGTTTTCATGCTGTTTTCACTTAGAGA
The DNA here is from genome assembly GCF_000687285.1 of Phaethon lepturus. Taxonomy (NCBI): domain Eukaryota; kingdom Metazoa; phylum Chordata; class Aves; order Phaethontiformes; family Phaethontidae; genus Phaethon; species Phaethon lepturus. The sequence continues at coordinate 89,922 of NW_010554101.1, read as the reverse complement.
CAGACCTGAAACTGCAAAAAAGTCATGCTGTATAATGTTGCCTCCTTCATGGGCATTTGAGCACTGAAAACATGCAGTCTGGCTTGCAGATCACCAGTGACAGATTTTGGGAGACATTATCCTAATCAATCACTTAAACTCAGACCCAAATCCCACCACAAAAGCTTGCATTGGTCTGCTTGAGGTGGTGAGTTTTCAGGCTTGTTTCAGGTCTTTCAAACCAGGCTTATGTCAGTGTACACCTTTATCAAGTAACATTTAGAAATGCCCTGGCAGTTTCTTTGTGTATGGCTGTCTCAGCAGGGGAATTCCCCTTGTCCGTTAGCACTGGGTGAAGTGACTGGGCTGGTAGATACCTTGTACTTAGAGCACTCTGCTAATAACAAAAATTTGCAGTCTCTGTGTACCTGCATAACGTGAGAAATACGTCAACACTTGAAAATCCAGAATTGTGAGTGCAGCGTACAGTATTTCCCCACTCACCCTCATGGGCAAGTGGCATACATAATAACCATTATGCATATAGTTAGTATGGTTATTATGGCACATGTAATAACCATTACGCATTGCAAAGATGGGTCTATGTCAACAAGCAGGGCAGGACAATGTTCTCATTGTTAAACCAAGAAATAAGCAAGTGGTTGAACGTAAGTCAAATATACCTATTGATAAATAAAAATTGCCTGTAGAAAGGCAGAGCAAGCAACATGAAGTCTTTGTTAGTCATGAAGGGGAGACCAGTCTCCGTTTTGTAAGGCAGCTTTTTGGACTAGCACCTTCTGTTTGTGTTATGCAAGAGCAAGGCATGCTGCAGACGGTAAGGCAAGCTGACTCTCTGTATGATGCTTTCTTAGTAATGTAAAGAGCAATCTCTGGTACTGTGTCCCCAGAGACCTCTGCAAAATCAGACCAGACTTGGGCAAACTGATTTCATTAGCTTCTGTGTGACCAAAATGTACCTCTGTGGCTTGAGGACTCAATGTACCAACCCAGCCTTGTGCCACTGCACAAAAACTTGCTTTCACATCTGTGATGTATTATTTGCCTGTAAGTGACTGCTGAATAGGCTTATGGACAATCACTGAAAAGAGACTAAGCTTCCTATTCAATGACAGAGGATTTTGAGACTGTGTTCTAACACATCTCACTACCAACCTACCATTTCTCCTGCGTTCAAAGTGGCGGGATTGGAGAAAGTCCATTAGCTGGTTCTTTGGGCAAGCAATTGGTTCAGGCAGTGGATGTATTCAGCCCTTTTATGTCCTCCGTGTGGCCAGAAAGAACTCTCAGGACACACACATGTAGCAGAAGTACCTCTGATGAAATCTCTCCAAGTTAAGGTATATGAAGTACATTTGAAATAATGCCATAAGTAGGTGCCCAGAAGTTGGGCGTGGAGTTCTTTTTGGAATGAAGTCTAAATAAATAACTGAGGTTAATCTGATTTTCATTAAAACTGTGAGTACCTCAAGCTACTATAAAGTCAGTGGAAGCCAAGCGTGCCCCAACAATGTGTCTTATGAAAATGAGGTTAAGCTTCGGTTAAAAGCCTAGTGTTAAGAACCTGCATTTGAAAAACTCAGCCCATATGTAATCTATGATCACAGCATGACTTTCATACTGAATCAGTCAGATGGAAAATGCCCCATGGCCATGTGCATTTGAATGTCAAATTTAAGTATGAAATAGCTGTAAAATATGTAAATAATGCTCTTTAATTTTGTCCTGGTTTATCCAAAACCCTGGTCTGAGTCCCGTCCCAAGCAGGCAGCTTTTTACTGTGAGAAGAAAAGTGCTTTCTCCTCTAATGCCTCTCTCTCCTCTTTTTAGTTGAAATTTCAAAGGAGGAACTAGACCAAGAAGATCCTTATCTGCATGACGGCTGCAGAGGTAAGTCAGGTGACTAGTCCTGTTAGCCAGCTCTTCTGTGATCGCCTCCAATAGAAGTGAAGCAAACTTGGATCTAGAGATTAGCCAAAACCTCTTGCCTAGGCTATTTATGTGTAAAAATAACAGAATGAATATCCTTTCTGAGAAATAGTAGGCCATTATGTGATTCTTCAGTAGTTCTTTGATACAAGGGAGGCATTGTGTCCCATAGTGGAATTCATCTTACCCAACTGAAGCTTAGACTATGCATTTAAATTTATTTAACTCCTAGTGGGTAATACTTCAGAGGTGTTACCCATTGAACCCATGGAGTACTCTGGATTCCTTAGAACATGGGGATCCTATATTAAATATGTGCATTCTTTTATTCTCCGCTTGTGATGATCAGGGTGATTGAATATGAAATGAAACTTGTTTCCTTTTGAGATTCATCACCTGAAAAAAAGGAAGAAAAGTGGCTATTGTCCTCATTAGCCAGGCTGTTCTGCCTCCTGGGAAGAATGTGTTATTGGGATATTGTTCTGCTAAGTATTCTGATTTATTGCTTGTCACATGTGATATACATGTCTATAAACTTAAAACAGCAGTGATTTATTATTTTATACAAACATTTCAGAACTAAGTAATGTGTTTAGGATAAAATCAATTTAATAGTCTTATATTCCAGTTAAGAGATGATGTACTGTGCTGCATGCTGTATAGCTATTACACTCTAGAGAGGATGGAAATGTCTGCTAGGTCATTAGCTAGTCAAAGCCAACACTGGCTCTCCTCCTTGTCTCCAGCTGCTAATTATAAGCGATGACATAGAAAAATGTGTCATGTATTTTCCTAGCATTGTTTCTTATGTAATCATTTGTTGCATTTGTCAGTTAATCAGCTGGCTGCAAGAGATGGGTTGGTATGACTAATTGCAAATTAATTTCTGTCTATAGTATATTTTCTGATAAACTTGTCATGCCAAAATTACTTGTGATTTCACATGGGGAAACTTAAATTTCGTAGGCAGTGGAACTTCCAGCATTTTGTTTTGGAGCACCTTTGTGGTATATGAGGAAATGAATTCTGTTCTTCCAGTGCCTCCACGATAGGTTTTACTGTGGCTGACAGGAGTTCACAGTATCGGCAAAGGTTCAGAAAGTGGTAGCTGTCCATCTCAACCATGAGACTGTGGTTCCTTCTAATGTCATTGCCTTTGCAAGTACTGTGTACAGACCTAATTTTCTCTGGTGTATTAATGGCCCTGTCCTCATTAGAAATTGTTGCACTTCAAAAAATTATTTTAATTCACTCAAAAGTTTAGAGTATTATAACTGCATTTGCTCACATTGGTTGTGGGCAAAACCGTTTGTTTAATGCCTGTCCAGCCATTCTGAAAAATGGAAGAAGACAGATTCTATTTGTACTAAGAATATCAATACTCTTACAACAAATAGTTGGAAGTATGTAACCTTTTCTCTACTATGAGAATATTAAATTTTTTAAATATTAATTTATTTTTTAACAAGATCAGAAGTAGTAAGTTTTCTTAACGATGAGCCAAATTTTGTGTAAACTTCCTATGGTATCCTCTCTTTCTGTCTGCCAGAATAACCCCAGTGCTCTCACATCCTTTGTGACTCCTGCACACAGCTCTCTAGATACTCCAGTAGTAAGTCTTGGTTCCTTTAGGTTCTCTGAAGCCTTTGTCACCCACAGTACCCTCTTCTCCCTTCCATGTTTCCTGCCTGCTGAGTAGGAAAAGAGCATATGCTATAGCTATGTCAGGAGTATGGTCCTAATAATGATGGGCTAAAAATAAAGCCTAATGCAGCTAATAGTGAAAATGTTTCATTAACTTACAGTGATGCAGCTTGTCTTCCTTATTTTACAGTAATCGCCATAAAAAGTTTTAATTTCCCAGCCAAAACCTGAGGAGGTGTCTGAGCTCATCAGCATTTTCCCTTCAATTTCTAACAATGATGGGCTATGAGCGACTCCTTAACTTACTTCCTTCTTGTATTCATTTTTAGAGCTAAAAGAATCCAGTGACTACAAACACTTCTTTTAGTGTTTAACCCTTTCCTTCTTTTGTGTATGTGTGTGTTTAGTTACCTGCTTTTCTAAATAAATCAGCAAATGTCCTGTGAATCAATGGTTTGTTTCAGTTCCTGCAAAGAGCTTCTTAATTATATAAGACTTCTTAAAATATCCAATTAGGTGGTGGTCCCTGCTCTCAGCAGTGCAGAGACACAGGATCCAGTTATGTCTGCTCCTGCTTTGTTGGGTATCAGCTTCAACCAGATGGTGTCAACTGTGAAGGTAAAAAAAATAAAAACCATTGCCTCTATTATCAACATCCTTGTTTTAAAAGATCAAGAATAGATAAAAAAAATCCAAACAGAAGAGATCAGAATATTATTATGCCAGCTGGGCAAAAATATGAGATCATAAAAAGTTGATTTAAATAGAGTGTTAGAATGAGAGTTGTGGGAAGATGGAGTTAAGAAAGAATGAGTAGAAGAGATGGAGGATTTACAGTGGAGAAGAGGCAGAAGATCTTGAATTCATTGTTGTGAATAAAAACAAATAAAATACCTGTTCTTTTTTATAATAGTAGGTAGTAATTGATAAGGCAGGTGAAATAGAGTAGGATTCTTCAGGTTGTTACGGACACAACTGACAGAAAGGATGAAAGTTTTGAACTTTCATTGTGAGTGGCATGGGAATAGTCAAGGGGGAAGAATTGTTACATTTCTCCCAGAAGAAGATTTAAAGGGACATCAAATGCAATGGGCTGGGATAGAGCTCACCAGACTTGACTTCAGACATGTGCAATGTAGACATCTGCTTCTGAGCTAGTCAGCCTAGGCTCCTTTTGTTGCTAACTGAGAGAAACAAGCACTTTGAGGGCATGGTTCATCTTGCCTGTTTTGCATAGCTGTTCTAGGATGAAAGGCATTACTCATCAGGAGTGCCTTTTTGTCTCATTGAAAAGGGAGCCTAGGTAAGTAGCACAGATACAAACTTCAAAATATAAAATAGATACTGATAGTTGGTCAGACTAACACTAACCTAGTGTGAAATATAAAAAGGAAAAACTTTTACATGTGCTACATGCGGATGCCAAATATTCTCATGCATTCAAAGAGAAAATGAAAAAATTCACAAAAGAAATGTCTATCAGTAGCTATAAAGTAGAAAGTTGCAACCTGTGGCTCGGAGAGTCCCTAAACCTAAGCCGTATGTCGGTGGGAGGTAAAGCAAGGAAAGGATTTCTGAAAGTTTGCCTCATTCATATAGTGACTATAACCATCTGCTGCTGGACCCAGTCAGATGAGATGGGTCTTTTGCTCTCACTCAGTGCAACTTCCTCTTCTTTCTTAAGTACTGTGAATCAGCAGTCATAAGTTGTGTTACCGACAGGGTCAAAAAGTCTTTACTGGCTCGTGCTGTGACAACAGGGGTGAGTAGCCACGTTGTGGGTGTGGGTGTGTGAGCGTGAGGCCAAATCCACACCATTCTTTGTATCCTGATGCTCAAAGTAATGACTGGTTGGAGGTGTGCCCACAGCTAGCCTTGGACCTCATCTCTTCCCAGTGATTTCATTTTTCTTATTTACTCTCTTTTTAAAAAAAAAAAATGTTCATATTGTAGATATTAATGAGTGTATCACTGGGACACACAGCTGTGGGATTGGACAAACTTGCATCAATACATTAGGATCCTTTCGCTGTCAGCGGGACACAAGCTGTGGAACTGGTTATGAACTAACGGATGACAGTCGTTGCAAAGGTACGTCCTGTGCAGACAAACTGAAATCTTCCAGGCTTAAGTAAAAAAATAAGTACATCATCGTGTCATGCTCTTTGACTTTTGGTAAATACACGTGTAAGTTGTAGTTACACAGGGGCGCACAGACGGTGCTAGTTCTTCTGCGACAGTAGTTTTCCACCTGTCACCTTGCAGATACCAGATCAGGCTGTCTGGGGACTACTGCAAAGACTACCAGGAGAGAGAACTACATTTATTTTACACGGGCAATTTGTGTTGCGCAATAGGAGCTGCTCTGGGGACTGAAACAGTTGATTTTGAAGGCCCAGCACTCACACTATACGCATTTTTCTAGTGTTTACTAATCTGGTCCTGTGAATTGGTTGCTCTTTTAGTGAGTGGAGCGCCTGAGTCCTGCTCCTGGAGCATACCTAATGGTTTAGTTTCACCTGGAGGAATCACGTTTGCACACTTCAGAGTGTGAAGCAAAGTGTGGCAAGTGGAGTGACCAGGTGATTCAGTTTGAAAATGCTAAGGTGGCTGTATTTTAATAAGAAAAGTAAGGCTTTATCCACAGGAGGTTTAAATTTGTTACAAAGGGGTTGATTTCTTCACGACAACAGTCTTAGGGATTTAAAAGTGAAAAAGGGTTAAAAGCACTGTTCTTGACTAGTTATGTTTGAACACAAGGGTAGTAGTCTTTTTTTTTTTTTAACTAAAGAAATGACTGATTTCAAGTTGCATTTAGCTCAAAGTATGCTGTTACGTGCATCCATAACTTCACTTCACCTGATACGCTACCTTCACAGAGGTATAAATTAGCAGCAAAGACCTTTTGATGTGGAATTGGTTTCCACTATGAGAAAGTCTGTTCCTCCAGAGCTTAGAATTGTTTGTAAACAGAGTAATTTCATTCCACTGAGTAAATGAACTCAACCAAAACTCTGGGTAAGGTTTTATCGTAGGAACTGATCGGTGGTGAAAAATAGAATGAATAAAAAAAATGAAGAACAAACTCCAACACAAAACCTGCAGAACATACAGACAACGTTTTTCAAAGTATCATGGTCTAACTTTGATCCCTTTGAAGTAAAATTTCTGCTGATTTGAATGACATCAGATTTAGGCCAACAAATAGCTTACCAGCAAGTATTAACAGTCTTTCTCTGGTGGAAAAAAGGAGTATGGGCAGTAAATTACGCATGCCATTACTGTTAGAAATGTCTTATCTGGATAAGATATGTTAATAATGTTAATTATTAATTTTATGTTAATAGTAATAAAAATAGAAAATGAATAATCTTCATGTATTATTTTTAAATGCCAAGTAAAATGACTGAATTGTGCAATGTGTAGAATCCTGCTGTTTTTTTTGCTGAACCCAATTCATTATTAACCCATCCTAAACTTAAAACGGGCTCCACAATCATTATTTAAGTCTCACAAAGCTCTAGGGATGAGCAATTGCATCTACTGTTGTGTCAACTGCATAAATGGGAAAGCTGAGGCATCCTATTGCTAGACATTTTCTGCATTTTAATAGCTTTAGGAGATTTCATGCCATTGCAAGTTGGCAAACATTAAATTTTGGTTACTTTTATGTGGACAGGGTTACATTCGTGAATGAAGCCTCGTTAGCCCTTGTCTGCTTTATCTGAACCATAATTTATTCACAAATATTTATTGTCAATTCTGAACTGGAATGGAATATTAAAGTGAGCAGAAATCGTATTTATGTGCATTTTGAAGCACAATAATGCACGGATATTGCAAGCCTTGATAATGGATGGGAATAAAGGCCAATTAATTCACTTACGAAAGAAATGAGCAATGCCTGCATTCAGTCTAAGGTTAAAATTAAAATCGCGCTTGGACATATAATTAAACCTTACTGACTTCAAAGCTGAGCCCATGTATAAGCACACTGCTGAATCAAGGCTGAACACTGCTGAATATGATGCTTCAGGTGCTCTATAATCATTTTGAATCAATTAGATGTGAGAACTAAACTTGTAAAGCATAGTAAACACACGCCCCCATATGTAACATTAATAACAAAATAATAAAAAAAACCCTCAACTTTTTCTGCCTGTTTTTACTCAGATTCTGTTTGAGATAGTAGACCAGATTCATCTTGGGTCACTGCATTGAATTGTATGAAGGTGCACTGAGGATTAATCTGTCTGACCTTTTTAACTCTGTCTTATGTTTTAAATGTGCTGAAAAAGCTTCTGTCAAACTCTTGCTAACAATTTTTTTTTGTGATGTACCAGATATTGACGAATGTGAGACTGGTACTCATAACTGCCCCCCCGATTTTATCTGTCAGAATACTCCAGGATCTTTCCGTTGCCGACCCAAGCTACAGTGCATGAATGGGTTTATACAAGATGCGCTAGGCAACTGTATTGGTAAGACATATTCTTATCTCAGTGAATACTTAAACGTTGCCTATGAGATAAGTTGTGGTTTCATTGGGTGAGTTCTGAGCTTGTCAAGTCATTCTTCATGCATGTATGTATTCCTCAGCTGTGTGTTTTTTCTGCGCCTTTAAAGGCAGGCTTGGTCCCATAGGTCAGATTTACAGATGAAAAATACAGACCTAAATACTAGACCTCTATTTTTAATGAGATTTGATTACCTAAGGCACTTAGCTGCATTTGAACATTTTCCTTAAGTCTTTGGGTATTTTATCTGAAACAAATTTTTTTTTAAAATTGTGATACGTTTCGTAAAACATACGTGATATGTCGTGGTCATATGTGATACGATCACAACACGTGATATCATCACATATGTGCTAAATTGTGATACATTATGATCTCCCTCCATCCAGAAGGTTTTAGCTAAACCCTAGTATAAAAAGCTGTAATTTATGACATCCTGTGTAACACACTTTGTTGTATTAGTATGTGTGGTTTTACAGGTATGTAGGTCTTTCCAGACCTGTCCCTTGTTAGTTACAGCCTATCAAGAACCTTATTATGTATGAGAACGATGGGCCAGTTATAATAAACTGTGGAGAGGAGTTTTATTTTAAAGACTGATTACAGTCTGTCGGGCTAATGCCTTGTTTCCAAGATTCCGACCGAACAGAATTATAACCTTTATATAAATATGTTAGAATTACTGGTTTCCAGCAGACTCTAAATGGTATTGTCTAACGTGACCTACAAATCTATCAGTTATTCCCTTGAGTAGTATTTTCAAGTCTCAACTTAGCTTTGAATTCCCCCAGCGGCGTAGCATGTCTTGGACTTGTGGAACTGGCTGGGCGGCGGCAGCTGCCAAGTCTAGCTCATTGTCAACCCCGCATTCTCCTGACCGTATCGTACCCTGTAGTGCCGAAATCTGACACTCGAAGCACTGAGACTGGAAATAAAATTGCATTTTTTAAAATGAAGGGGGCCGGTGCTTGTGCACAGCAAACCCTTTGAAGACGTGTATCTGCCATAGCTAGCACCAGGTCCATGGTAGTTAGTAGTTTGCTTGCCTTCACTGGCATTGTAAAGCCACACCAATTTGCAGCAGCAATAGTTATGTTTGCTAAAATCCATTTGCTCGGAATATTTACCAAAACGATCTCATAGACTGATTTTACACACTGTGAATCAAATGCTGCCCTATGTGGTGCTGAGGGGAAAAAGTATGAAACTTTCCTGTCCGTCTGGCGTCTTTGTAATTTGAAAATTTTACACTCTAGTGAGCTGGGATTGGCTTCATATTATACTATGTCCCCTTCCTCATCTTCAGGCATCCAGAGTTTTGCAGGTTGGATGCTGTGCTTAATACCATACCATACCAACTGGAAAGCAGTAGCTCTTCAACAGTTAACAGTACTGCTGTGTAAAATGATGATAATATCCTAGTGAAATAATTGAGAAAATTTTAGGTAGAGAAGTACTCATGTGAAGCTGGACTTTGATGAAGGTTATAGTGCCCATGCACTCACAAACGCTGCTGCTCCTACAAACTGTCAAGTCTTAGTTACATTAACATTTCCAGGTGTCAAAGGCTGCCTCAGTACCTCCTGTAGCCACTGATTCTCATTGACTCTGAAACTCCTTTCCCTCAGACTGAAGCACATGCTAACTTTGTGTAACAGTAAGTTCCTTACCTTCTTGGCTAAATACACCACACCCGATCGTACTCTAATACAGCTTAGTCTCCTCTCATTACGTTTTCTGAGATTTTGCTTTATAGTGGCTTCTTACCAGGTAAAGATACCTTTGTCACGAGGAGATACGATGTCCAGTTTGTAAAAAAAGTCATACATTTGATGGGTGGTAGAGGGCTGCCTAGTCTTGTGAATACATAAATAAGCTATTCACATTCTTATGTGTGCACATGGACAACTTACCATAAGACAAGGTAAGGTATTCATGGTGAATACTTGTGAGCAGTAGTTTCTCTCTGTGTATGAGCACATACTACCAAATAGCTCATTCACTGTGAGCCACAACCCATAGACTGTAGCATAACTGGTTGAGCTGGTGAACTGAATTGTTGGTCATCTGTTTGTATGTTTAGGGGAGACTTTCAAAGGCTTTTAAACAAACACAAGCTTTGTACCCAATTTCTACTGCTTTTCAGTGGGTTCTGGGCCTCTCATACCGCTCCCAATCTTCACCCTATCAGTGAAGCTAAATGGCACAAATAGTTGTATTCTCCCATGGGCAGAACTTTTCAAACTCTGAAGGATTACATCAGGAAAGCATTTTACCTTAAACTTCTTCAGACAGCAGATAGTTACACTGATGACTTGTGCTCTTGTAGATATCAACGAATGCCTGAGCACCAACATGCCATGCCCAGCTGGGCAGATCTGTATTAACACTGATGGCTCGTATACCTGCCAGCGAATCTCACCCAGCTGTGGCCGAGGTTATCATCTCAATGAAGATGGAACAAGATGCGTAGGTAGGTAACAGTTTGGAATTAAAAACAGTTAAAGAAAATAAGTCACATCTATTGTTTATGTTTATTAGTTTCTTGCACTTTGCCCAATTTTTTCTCATCCCACAGTCAATTCTTGATCCTGTTCTTTCCCTCATGGCAGTCCCAACAAGTGAAGAATGACAAAGATCCACACTCTGTCCTTCATATAACTCATTGAAGGCCTATATTCTGAAAAGTTGTTAAATGATAATCACTCCCCCAAAATGGCATTGTCTGTGATTACATTAGTGTATTGGAATGATGCTGTGTGGTCTCAAATCTCCCCAATACAGACGTGTAAGACAAGGCCCACTTAATGTCCCACAGAAGCCATTCAAGTAATGTTGAAAGGCAAATATGCCTTTGGCTGGCTTTTAACTAAGGTGGTTTTTGCAAAGAGGGGTATTTTGCATGTGTTTTCGATCTTTGTAAATGGCTTATCAAAGCACTTGTGACCGTGGGTCTCTGGCATCTTCACCAGCTGAGGATCTGATCCATGAATACTGAGTATGCATAATAAAACAATTTTGCACCTGACCTCCTCCAAAGATTGCCTGATTTCTTTTCCCTCCCAAGTCCATCAACATTAACAGGACACCTGAGAGAGAACCCTTTTCAGCAAGAATAGTTTGGATTTGTGACTCTGATCTTCTTACGGAAGCTGAGCGCTAGATCAAGGTCTTGCTTTCCGTTTCCAAACACTTTTGTAACTACTAAGGGACACAGAAATATGTTAACGTGTTGCTCTTCTCTCAACTTGCATGCTCAGAAGTGTACTTTCAATCACTTCTCTCCTTTTTTTAGATGTGGATGAGTGCTCATCCTCTAATCAGCCTTGTGGAGAAGGACATGTTTGTATAAATGCCCCAGGCAACTATCGTTGTGAGTGCAAATCTGGCTATTCTTTCGATGTCATCAGTAGAACTTGTATTGGTAAGTTGCACCTATCGACTTCAACACATGCAGCCATGGGGTTTTAAAAAATGATGCCGTGTAAAGAATGTTACTGCTCTCTGCATAACCTCTTTCATCTGAATGTAAAATTGACTGCTATATTATTTGTATAAATCTAATACCATATTAAAGAGATGTTGATACTTCAAAGGAAGGTGTATTAGTATTGTCAACATGTTATATGTTATCCTGTTAAAAGGTAAGATTATGAGAGTGTGTGTAATTGTTTTCTGTGATACTTTTATATGCACCTACAGCAAAACATTCCTTTGGAAGATGAAAGCAACTTTCTTCCTTATAGATCAAATTCAATTATGCACTGGAGTGCTTCTAAATGAGCATTTTGAGCAAGTCCTTCCCTCTCTAGTATGAAATTTAGATCTAGAAAATAAAAATCAAACTTTTATGACCATGTTCTTGGCCAGACTACTACTGCAGTAAAGCCAGCCAGTACATAGACCTCTGTATGCATTTATCATTGCAGATATTAATGAATGCAGACGCTATCCAGGACGCCTTTGTGCTCACAAGTGTGAGAATACTCCTGGTTCCTATTACTGCACGTGTACCGTGGGATTCAAACTTTCGGCTGACGGCAGGTCATGTGAAGGTATGGCATATGCTTTGGTGATACAGTGTGAGATACAAATCCTTGCTGTTTAGCTATTTCCACTTGATTTTAGCTTATAAGACTGCACTGTAATGGCATGAGAAATCAACCCAGTGTGGTCTCTGATTACATGAATGGTGTTATGATTAATCAAGGCCACTGTAGCCCACAGTTCCAATATATTGTCCTTTGGCTGGATCATGCAGAGGTGTGTGGGTCTGCATTTACTGTATTTTGAAGGGTGATTCAGCTAGATCAGATTCAAGACCTTTAAAATCACCCTTTCTGATACCCAGATACAAAAATGCAAGTGTGGTCCTAAAGACTCCCTCCAAGTCACACACCTTGAAGGACAGTTGGAAATAATAGCACAATGCTGATTAACCTATATTGCCAGACCATGTTCAGAGTACTACACCCAAAGAACTCTATTTCCAGCTTATTCAGTGACATGCATATCATCCTTTTTTAATTAAAAAAATTGTCTTCCAAAGTTTTGCCTTAGTTGTGGAATAGGAGTGATGAATATAGCAAGAAATTTGGGGTTCAGGTGTATAATTTTGCATTTCAGATTTAAATGAGTGTGAGAGCAGCCCCTGTAGTCAAGAGTGTGCCAATGTGTATGGCTCCTATCAGTGTTACTGCCGCCGTGGCTTTCAACTTAGTGACATAGATGGGATTTCCTGTGAAGGTAAGCATTATGGTTTTGCAGATAGAGCATGAGTGAGCCTTTTGTATTCTCACCGTAACGTACATGAACAGCTCCATGTACTTGTAATTGTTTCGTTTTAACATTTGATTCTCTTTGGTATTTTCCTATGAAGCTATGGAACTGTATTTAATGAAGGTCTCCCACCCATGTCCTAGTCTAGAAATATCTCTGCCTGTGTGGTGTCAGTTTTGGTGTTGACACTGAATTGTAGCTTGGCATACTTCTGTAACTTGCCAGAAATGTTTTTTCTTTCCCTGAGGAACTAACAGAATTTCTAGTTTTCAGCAAGTGACAGCAAACACATTTATATGTTATATATGTAATATATAATATTACTAGGTAGTATTTTACATCATCTTTTTTTGTGGCTGGTTCTGAACTAACATGTAAGTGGGTTTTCCTCAAACACAAGGAGGATGTGGGTGTGACCTTGTGGGTAAGATCCTGAATTTGGACTCAGGCCTCCAGGACTTAGTAAGACCTTGGGCAGAACACCTCATGTTGATTTCCTTTTTGTAAGAACAGGGATAAAACTATTCCTCTCCTTCCCTTTTGTAAAGTACTATGATACACATCACTGTAAAGTGCTTACTCTTATCCATTTACTTTGTCTCTTGGTCCCTTATGTTGCTTTTAATTTTCTTCACACCTCCATTTACTCCTGACAGCCTTTATTGACTAGAGCCACCCCTATCTGATGAACTTTTTCCTTGCCCTGCAATTAGAATAATGAACTTGTGTTTGAAGCTCACAGTGGGAACACTGTACATGTGCCCTTGGATGAATATCATGAACACACAGTAAATTAGTGATGTTTTCTTCTTGCAGATATTGATGAATGTGCTTTACCTACTGGAGGGCATATCTGTTCCTTTCGATGTATTAATATTCCTGGGAGCTTTCAATGTACTTGTCCCTCCACTGGTTACAGGCTGGCACCCAATGCACGCAACTGCCAAGGTGAGTTCAATAACTGCAGGGAGACCTAACTAGATTGTGGACTTCTGAAAAGTTCTAGCAAGTTTTTATGTTCAAAAAAATGCCTTTCCTACAACATTATAGGTAAAGCAGTAAACATCAGTCTGAAATCTGAAGAAACCAGTATTTTATAATAAATATACAGGAAATTTCACTTATAAAGTTTAGAATGCAGTAGAGAATACTTTTTGTAACATCCTTAAATAATTATAACAAATTCTGAAGATGAAGATTCCCACTGTGAAATGGTATGAGTTAGTTTAGCTGTTAAAAGGAAATATCATACTCTGAACATTTCAGCAAATATTTAGGTCTTGTCCACTTAGTGGCACTGCTGCTCTTCCTTTTCCTTTTCTTGCATGTTGTTTGTGTTAGTTTTCTTCTTTTTTGTTGTCCTGCCCTCCCCTTCCAATCCTGTAATAGTGTTTAACTGCACCCCACGTTTTGGAGTACCTAATATACTTTTATCATCTGGCACCTGCAAGTAGAGGCAAGGCGTGTGTTTAATCCACTCACCTTTTTCCATTTGGCAGATATTGATGAGTGTGTTGCGGAAAGCCACAACTGCTCTTTCAATGAGACCTGCTTTAACATCCAGGGGGGCTTTCGCTGTCTGTCTTTGGAATGTCCAGAAAATTACCGCAAGTCGGGAGATACGTAAGTACTTCCTTTTTCAAGGTTGAACAGTTTTTTGGTGACATGTCACACCACTGTTGACTGAATACATAACGGATTCTGGCAAATACGTACTTTGTTGGTAGGCCTACCCTATGTTTTGCACACACAGGTCTGGTCCCTTTCTCATGCTCCTGTTTCAGTCTAAAAAGACTAAAAAAGACTAAAAAGTCTAAAAGGCATTCCCTTAAGAAATGCCATGTGTCAGTGGTTTGCATCATAATGATCTATAGAGCCATAAGCTCTGTTCTCTCTCCAGCTACCTTGCAGGCAACCTGTTAGGAGGGTTACATTCAGCTTCAAAATTCTGACTTTTACTTCCTTTCACATGTAGTAGTGAAGTAGTGTTCCTTACTCTTACATTCCAGTGAAAGAGTTGGTTTTAGCTCCCTTTCTGAAGTCTTACCAGCGTTGTTGCAAAGCATTGCAGGAATGTCTTATTTCATATTTTCATATTCATACATTTCATGTACCATTTCATCTCTGTTAAAAAAGCTGGGAACCCTAGCAAAAGTGGTATGTTAGCTGCTGCCCATAATTAAGTCTCTTAACCTAGCTCAGAGAAAGTCCATGCAACCTGGTGTTAAAAATACATGACATAGGTATGGGAGGAGGAGCTGCTGGCAGCTCATTTATACCTATCAAATGGTGATAGCACTTTGGAGAAATAGTTGCAAAATGTCAGTCGAGTAGCTGGAGCTTATGGCTGATGCAGATGACTGCTTTTCCTCCCACCTGGGGCTTTATGGCCACACGGTACTCCAGCGATTCTTCTGAAGGCTGCTCCATGCTCTGTGTGCCACATACCCAGGTAAGTGTATGCTCCACCAGCTAGGGAGGAAAGCTGATAAACCACATTCATCATCAGCCTGCTATTGCTTTTTCACAGTCAGTGTTCATATGCCCACCATCTTTTCGATAAAATTGAGTACTCTCTGCCTCCTCTGTAGAATGAGGCTAATGCTGGTCTTCATCAGAGGGACTTTGTGGGGTTTAGTTAGTTTGCATTTAAACCTTAAGCTGTGAAATGCCATATAAGTGGCACAGCAAATGTATTTGATCAGAGTGCTGTAGAGGGAGTTCGTGGTATAAAAGCAGATATTCATAAGATACGCTTGTATTCTGAGAAGTGTCAATAGTAATAAAATTTGAAATTATATTTGTCGCATCAATAAAGAAGCAGTGCCTCGTGATGCAGATGTTCTCTTTATTTGTAATATTGTCGGTTCATTTGTATCCTAAATCAAAAAAAGTCATTTGCACTAAGCAAAATGAGGAGATTTCTACTCTTATGGAGATCCCTGAGTTGCAAAGCTCAGTTTATAAAATAATCTTCCTTCTTATCTATATTTTTATGCATGTGTTGAAGTTAATGGCTGTTCGAGATGTAAAGGATCTTTTGGGGAAGTAGTAGAATGTCTGAATTGTTTTTCTGTGTCTGGATTGTTGCGGCACTGTAATGGCTTACTCTGCCTAACTCAGACTCATAGGGAGAGATTCTTGTGATATGCTAGGGCTATAATTAGGCTATGAGTCAGACGCAAATCCTGTAGCTGCTCGGTGAAGTTCTAATTATTTTAATTCCTCGAGTTATTATCTTGTTGGATTTATTAGGTTTTCCCCTCTCAACAGCTACAGACACAGTTACTAAATTTATTGTAGAAAATGTGTTTGCATAAACCAAAGAGAATATGAGTTCATTATCTTTATTGTGAAAAATCCAAGTTAGTTCAATGGGGAGATAGCTACTCTCATACTTAGCCAGTATACGAGTATTATACCAACATGCCAGAATCAAGGCTTATGTATTGGGTTATCTTGTGCCTATTGGGATACAATAGCTCTTTAGCACCCTTTTTACATCCCAACTAATTTACATATTCTTGAATCATTTATTTTTGGCATCTATAATCCAGCATAGCTGATAGCTAGCACATCTTCATTACCTTTTGCATGATAATGACATTAAATCACTTTTTCACCCCACCTTGTGCCAGGACTCTAAAATCAAAATAGTTGGCTTCTCATAACATGGTATCTATTACAGATACAATTTTCCTCTCCTTTTTATCCAAAACACTTTCCAGCTTCACCAACTTGGCACATCATAAGAAAGACAACACATTTTCCATTCACATCAGGTTGGCACCTCATGGGACTTTTTACCTTATTCTCCAATATTTTCTTTGGAACAGCTATAATTTAATAGGCCTCAGTCCTGCAAATCCAAGTTTGTTCATTCTCATTTTTCCTTAAAATCCGTGTTCATTCTCATTTTTCCTTAAAATCCTTACGTACAGGCAACAGCCCTCAGTGATCCAGAAGCTTCCTTACCCGGTACCATTAAAGCAGAGATTTTTGCATGGTGGCTGTTGCAGTGCTGATTGTCATCAGGTGAAGTAACAGCAGGATCATCCCATGCTACAGGCTGAAAGCTCAGGGTGCTGTATAGATACTCTGAGCTTCAGGAGGAAGCAGCTTGTATAACCTTCCCCAAAGACCAGCAAAGTGCCTGGCATGGTCTGATCCTTAATGGTAACAATTTTATTGAAGGTCTTCTCTCTTTTGCTTAAATTCTGCATTTTTTTTTCCCTTGATCAGCCTATAGGCTTGGTATTTTTCCAAGGATAATTAAGATCTACTGCTACTCACAATAGGATTTAACTTGCTGTACTGCCTTGCCAAATACTTTTTGTTTTCAAATTGCATAACAATTAAATTCCCTTTATGTGACACTGAAGTCTAACATTTGTAATATTTAAGCCAGGAAAAATAGTAGAAAAGATAAGGAAATGGTTATGGCGGCGTGTCAGAAATATGTGCTGCACTGAGCCAGATTGGGACGTATTTTTATATTCTGGACATGTCTGTGTATAATTAAGGTTGCCTGTCACTTCTCATTATTAGGACCTGTTTTTAACTGCTTAGAATTTTGCCGAAACGTAACCAACAGCTCAAATGTTGCATGCCGGGTGTCTGACAGGCTCAAGTTTTGGCAAATTTTAACCAAAGCTCTTCACTCATTTCCAGGAACAAAGGTAGAGAGGAACACATTGTTTTGTGTGTTTAAGACATTTTGGTGGTGTTTTTTTTTTTTCTTTTAATAGTTTGATGTCATATTTTGGAGGAGAAATCTGAAATTTGTTAGATTACTTTGGCGCTTTTTTGTCATCCTTACCAAAAACCTCTGAAACTTCTGTAATCATGAACTTTATAAAATTGCAGCTAGCCTTTTTCATAAACCTTAGGAAATGAGAACCTTGATGGGTAGTCTTAATCCACCTCTGTATGCCAAAACTAAGTCAGATCTACCTGGAGTGTTTCTGAGAGTTGTTTCTAACTTTTGCTTCAAGTTGAATGATAAGGATTTCATAGCCTCAGTGGCAATCTTTGTGTTTGACTGCCTTCCTCAGTGCAATTTAATTCTTCCTATCAGTAGAGAGGTCTTTCTTTTTTAGCAATGAACAATTCCCTTCTGATTTGGCAGACCTGAGCTTCTTGCAGCTCTTTAAAGCAGTCTAAAATGTGCGGGTACCAACTCCGCTGACTGTCTGAGCCTGCTCCCACATTTGGCCACAGGAAAGAAGCCCAATTTTCCCCATAATGTCAGCTCCTATGTGTCCTGGGCCAGGTGCTGCCGGCACTGACAACCCCAGAGCCTGTTTCTTCTGTGCTTTCAAAGCCCACCCAGACTCCATGGATAAGAAAGCTGTTTCTGGCACGGGTCAGAGAAGAGCCGACTCGGAAGGAAAGGCGTACCTAGGGATAAGGAGGCTGAATGTAGGGAGGGAAGGATCTGAAGGTACGACCAGGTGAGGAGAATGAATCTGGGAGGTGCTTGAGGGGTAGAAGGTAAAATTGGGTAAAACAATTGAGAGACAAGGGGGAAACCAACCACAGGAGTCAGGAGCTTATGGTTAAGGGTGATTGATGCCAGGTTTGGATGAAGACCATCAGAGCAAGGAATAATTTGGGATGGCTGCACAAAGATACTGAGGGAAGGGCTGTGTGCTTTGGGACTAGGGCTATGAGGTAGAAACTGAGAGAAATGAGTGGCATCCGGGATGGGATGAAGCAAGAAGAGGAAGACTGGCACTGGCTGAGTAGACATTCCTGATGCCAAATGTTTGAGTGAGCAGGAGGGGCAGTAGGCAAGGGAAGGGGATAGCAAGAAGGAGTCAGGTTAGGAAAGACAGATGAAGGAGACAAGGATAGGACATAAAGGCTCAGTGCTGAGGGCAAAATGAAGATGGATCTGTCTCTTCTGTAGTTTGAAAACTCCTTGAGACTTTCCAGCTCCAGACGGGAGGAACATGCAGACTATTTGTCCATCCTGTCTACTGTGCTGCTGTATACTGTATTCCCACTTGAGCCTGAGGTGGGACTCCAGATTCTCCTCTTGTTAAGAAGTACCTGTGAAAACCAACCATCAGTTGTCCTTAAGTTCTGGCCTGTTTAAGACAAAAACCACCTTCCCTAGACAGCTGCTGTATTAACATAAATGTAGAGGTCCACAATGTGGTGATACAGCCTGGTTGATGGCTCATCTGGGCCTCAAGGTGTGGTGCAACATGCTGAAAAGGAATACACATAGATGATAGCGAGTGCCTTTGTGATGGAGTATATTCTAGGAGGTCTGGAAGATTGTTACAGCTCTGGAAATCTATGGAGTCGTATTTCAGAGATGGATAGTGTATAGTTTGGTAATGATACTTGGTTAGTTGTTCAGCGTGTTGAGATGGATTCCCTGTATGAAGTAAATTATAAAGCCATAAATCCTGCTAATGAAAAGTTCTTTTCCCTTCAACACAAGAGGAATTGTTGTATACCACTCGAATCCTTTGGGCACAATGGAGTGAAAACCAGGCTCAGAAGTTAACAGGAGGGAAGGCAGAAGATCTTTTCTCCTCATTTCTCTGTTAGGAAATGTTGTATTCATTATCTAAATGGAATCCCTCTAGTTTTGATAGTTTTCTTTTCCTCTGAGTAACCAGTGTTTGGTACATGAAATTCAAACTATGAGTGACTCTTTGGAACGAGTATTTCAGCCACATAAATAAATCAAAGAGACCAGAGTAGTAAGTGAGCTAAAATAATCAGGAACAAGTTCAGGAATAAGCATTTAGCAGCAGTATATGCTTATTTTTCTAGCCCGTGTGTCCAACTGCAGAGGTTTGCAAAGATGTATATAAAACTGCCTATCTGCAAAGCAGTGCATCTTTTCCTTGGGCTCTGCGTTGGGTTTCTCTGGTAGCATCTTGCTGCCTCTTCAGCACTCCCCTTCTCCAGCCGGGTCCCCCGTGCTCTCTCCCACAGCGACACGGCGTGGTGGCAGGGCACAGCAGCTGTATGGCCAGCTCATCCATCTTGAGATGCCACGGAACTGGAGCAGCACCCCGGGGTCTTGGGCTGCTCACTCACTAGCAGTAGATAGTTGGATTCTCCTGCTGTATGATTTTCTTCTGCCCGCTGAAGGGAAGCATTTAACTAAGGTCTAGAGAGTACACTGGGATTTGAATGCTCATTGCTTTTTGCCTTTGTGGTACATGACCCCAGAATGAACTCTGGTTCTTGAAAGCAATAATATTTGCTATCTCTCCTTTGTGGTTATTTGATGGAACAATTAGTGCACATTAACTAAACGTATAGTGAAGTGTGTAGTGTGCACCACCAAAGGATAAGATAAAAGATGATGAATTTTGAATAATTCTAACTCCTACCCGCAGGCATATCTGTCTCCACAAATAACTTTCTGAATCAGCAGAATGTCCTTTTTCAAATCTTAAGAAGCTGGGAACTTTGGTTTTTTGTTCTCTTAAAATTCTGGCTATTATTATAAAATGCATTCTACTTTTATAAAAGAATAAGTCATGGCATCTTTATGAGCATGTAAGCGCTCATAAGCACGTAAGTGCTTCCCAGAAGATTTACATGAAGAACATATTTTCAGCTAAGAAATTAACTGCCTTGACTTGCTTCATGATTTCAGCAAAACCAAGTAGCCTCATGATTTCAGCAAAACAAAGTCATTCTTTTTAGTGGAGTTATTGATGACATTTCAGGAAAGAATGCAGAACTCACTGTACCTGAAAATACTCCCAAGAGTATCCACACCTAATTAGCCGGCCATCCTGTGAAGACTTGTGCGTGCTCTTTACACACATGAATAAAATTAAGAATGCATTTAAGTCTTCAAAGAATTGCTTTGTACTTTGGTTTGCAAGTGGTATTAAGAGAAAACATAGAAAACATTAACTGAAGAACTGAGGGTGCTTTTAACTACTCTTTTTTTGATGAGAAGTTCCTGGAATTCAGGTCACCATGCACTGGCAACAAAGTGGTGCTTGCTTATAAGCCACAAGTTCTATTGATACCAGATACTCTTGATAGGAGCTCAATTTTACATGTCAAAATAAAATAAATGAAATGGGCACTCAAATTTCCTTGAGGTAGTAAGAAGCAAACCATGCTTTCATGCTGGAGCATTTCTTAGTAAAGAAATGAATAGTTCAGGTTCCAAAACCTCAGCCTGTGGACTGAATATTGCTTTTGAGTGGAGAGACTCTTGTACATAATTTAATTGATTCGTAGTTGTGCATAGTTGAAGCAGGTTTGGAGCTAAATGCACAACTTGATCATCTCCAAATTTTGCAAAGTCAGCATCCAGCCAAGATCGTCATGTCTACCTCTACTTCCAGATACCTGTCTGAGAGGATGTTCGTATACCAACTTGCATGTGGTGATTTGGGCATATCTTTAAATTGAAATTCATATAACCTTCCCTTGTATGCAATTATCTAAAGACTTCTTAAATCCACCAGGTATCATGACATGTCAGATCTTCATATGCTGGTAAACTACAACATTCTTTAATAGCAGTAACTTTATAGCCCATACCTGTCTGTGCCATATTTTACAGGACAAACTTCACTTCTGTCAGTAACAAAAAGGGAGGACATTGCTCCCTCCGTACAGATCGTGATTCCTAGCGCTGATATT
The DNA here is from genome assembly GCF_000687285.1 of Phaethon lepturus. Classification (NCBI taxonomy): domain Eukaryota; kingdom Metazoa; phylum Chordata; class Aves; order Phaethontiformes; family Phaethontidae; genus Phaethon; species Phaethon lepturus. The sequence continues at coordinate 68,413 of NW_010554101.1, read as the reverse complement.
CATTGTTCACTTTCAGCCTGTATGGGTGATCTCTTCCTAGCTGTCTGGATTTGATGCTGTAATGCAGTGCCTAGTGATATGGGGAGGAAACAGCAGAGGGCAATTTTCTCACTCACCAGCATCATTCGTGTGACTCAAGACGGCGTAAGAGTGGGCTGAATGTGTAGGGCGCATGCTGGAGACATGGGGCTGTTGGATCTTGGTTCTGGTGCTTGCCTAGGTGTGTGTTAGACTGACTCAGGTTGGTTCTCCTGGTAGCACAAATACTGTGCTTTGTCTTCAAAGCAAATAAACCTTAACATACAGGCAGTGTTTGGAAATAAATTTTACATTCCTCTGTATGCTGTCAGAGATAAATATATATAGTGCAGTCACTAGAAAGCCTCTTCTCTCTCAGAAAGACCAACTCCTTGTGCATTTGTGGTTTTTACAATACTTTGCTCAGTCTTAAAATCCAGCCAGACACCCCAAGGAGCACACAGTCAACTCACTAACCACTTAGGATCTCTTCCTTTATTTAACATAGGTCCAATCCACAAAAGTGTAAAGCTTGGTAGGAGGGAGGAAAAAGTCAGTGTTCTCCCTAGGAAGAGCTTAGCTATTCTAAATGCAAGTAAACCCTCACCCACACTGAGGTGCCAGATTCAATCCATCTGTGCCTGCAAAGAAAGGGCAACGCTTCTGAAAATGGCAACGCTTCCCCAAAAGCACCAACTACAGACAAGTTCATCCTTACTTAATAAATGTCCATTTGCAATATGACTGAGGTGCCAGGCTGAAGAATGGATACAGTATGCAAGTCAACATACCCTTTCCCACCCCCACTGCCCTTGCTCTCCTATCACGCTTGCTAAATGTACGCTAATCTTCCTCTTGTCTTGTGTTCTCACTTTTCTTGCAGTCGCTGTGAGCGCTTGCCTTGTAATGAAAATAAGGAGTGCCAGAGCCTGCCTCTGAGAATAACCTACTATCACCTCTCTTTTCCTACCAACATTCAAGTACCCACCGACATTTTCCGCATGGGCCCTTCCAATGCTGTCCCTGGGGATAAAATTCTGCTGTCCATCATCAGCGGGAACCAGGAGGGGTTTTTCACCACAAAAAAAGTGAACAACCACAGTGGCATTGTGGTCATGCAGCGGCAAATCACAGAGCCCAGAGACCTTCTTCTGACAATTCAAATGCAACTTTCCCGCCATGGAACTGTCAACACATTTATTGCCAAACTTTTTATCTTTGTCTCTGCACAGCTTTGATCCCTAACTTACAGGCATCAGTGGCTACTTTTTCTCTTTTAGGAGTAGATTTTTTTTCCCAATTTTAATAAAGTTTTAGTTCATCTGTTGCATGCTGCACTTGCATTTTATTTGCCATTATCGTTACAGTTCACCACTTTCCCCTGTCACTGAATGTCTCAATTTGGGGAGATTCTTATGTGTAAAAAACATTGTAAAAAGCAGAAATTGGTGTCCAAGAGCTTCTTATCTGAAGATACCGAGGACTGAAAGCTATTCATTTACTTCATGCAATAGTGGGGTTGGTCTCATCTGATGATACACAACTGCACATGTTTAGGTCTAAATTTTCAAAACAAAATAGGAACCTAATTTGAGCTGTCTCAACGGAGACATCTTTAGAGGGTTTCATCAGTTATGGGGCAAATGCTGTGCATTTTCTGAAAATCCATTAAAAGGCATAACTTGCGCCCTTCCCTTGGGACCTCAGAGGTGCCCCAGCTCACAAGTCAGTCTGAAAGTGTGGTGCCAGTTTCCCAAGCTGCGCTAGTTATCGTTGCTGTTGTAGCCAGTGAGCTTGTGCTGATCTCTACCAGGTACAGATCCCAGTTCTAACTTTTAAGGATGGTATAAAAGAGAATCTCCTCTAAAGAACATTTATGTTGGAGATTTTTCATTTTCCTTTCTGTGGAATTTCCACTGAATTGAAAAGCTAATGATGGGAAAACAGCAATGAACTTCATAACAACATTCAGCTAGCAGCAGAGAGCTCCTTTCTGTTTCACAGGCTCTCTCCTGAAATGTGTCTACAAGAACGTTTGAAAAATATATTTAATTGATCTCGTAACATTTTTGGCTCTCCAACTCCGTATCAAAGCTGATAAATTTTTAACTGTAAAGACTTCACCCACCTCCATCACCAAGAAAACCCCCAACCGAACCCGAGCAGCCCTGAAAGGTCAGCCAGAATTCCGATATCCAGATCTTTCTTCCTTTACTTCTATGACTTTCTTCCTTTACTTCTATGACATCAAGAACAATGTAGACAATACAGCTGGGATTTCTTTGGAATTCTTTTGTTTTATGAGCCGGAAAAGGATTTATTTTACTCTTCAGTCCTTGTATTGATAAATACTAAAGGATCACTCCCAGAAATATGATCTGAAAATTAATGTTCTTTTACACCATCACTGGGCTCAGGTATCTCTGTTGCCTGGTACATATGCAAAGTAGTCAGTCCACAGAAGAATGAAGAGTAATCCATGTGAATGCACATACAGAAAAGATTCCTCACTATATAAATACAGACAGCACCAGCAAGGTACAAGGTTAGAAACTGGGAACCGTCTAAACCAGGATCACAAGCCTTAATCACCTGAACACAAGGAATTACTCTGTTAGCTGTAAGCTGCGGGCTCTCGGGCACATCATCAGCCAAGGACTAGATTGGGGCATGATCACAGCACTCTGCCAGAGTTCTTACATGTTCCCTAAGGCAAAGTTTATCCCAACTGGCTGACAGGAGTTCAAGTCTCACAAGGAATGCCAGTGTTTAATAAGTCTGTTGACACATACTTAAAAAGCTGCCAGAAGTTGCCAGTGGGAATAGAGTCCCAGCTTTAAATATTGAAAGCACAAGCCCATGCTACTTGAGCTAATGGGGTTTCTTACTGCCACAGAAGTTGCTTGTATATAAATGCCCTCTGGCTACCAGTTCATTATGAGGCCATAATTAAGTAGGATAAAGATTCAAAAATAAACTTCATTTTTGCAGGCATTAATATATATTTGTTTGGCAGGAAAAAGAAGGGAGTGTGAGAATTTGGTATTGTATTGTAAAATGCTACCAATATTAATTGCATTCAACAAGTAATTCAAGAACACGGAGCTCAGATTCTCCTGTATTGGATGCTTTAATGCTGCAGCGTAGCTGGAAATTTCAAGAACGTGTATGTAATTATGTAATGCCATTTATGTGCATAGCTCTTTCCAAACAAAAATGCAATCACAGCTCCTGGTCCAAAGAACTTACTAACTGAATCCGACAGAATATGGAAACGAATGATATCAGAACCCAGAAGAAAGAAAAAATTATATTCAGGAAAGGATTATTTGCAAAATAATCAAGCAACTGAGCTGTTTCTTAACTTTTTGCTTTTTTAAATGAAAAAGGCCTGGAGGAGTTACCAGCTCCAAAGCTGCAGTTTTTGTTAGAGGGGGGGAAAACCTGAAGGAAATAATTTGAATAAAGAAAGTTCTCAGCGCGTAGGAAGAAACTTATGTCAGTTACAGTTCCCACTATAGGAGGACATGAGCAAAACCAAAAATGTCAGCTGATCAGAAGATCAAATGCAAAGATGATGTGTAAGGATAAAATAAAAAGTATTTTGAAATCACAGCACATCATTAATAGCAAATATCAGGATTTGAAATAGATGCTGGTTGTCAAAGAAGTTGCTCCAAAAGATGTCTAAAGATATGCTGTCCAAGCAAGGAGAGAACAAAGTGTTACCGATTGCACTTGGAGATGCTGAAGCAATTAGCAGGGATATCAAAAGAAAGGAGATCAGAGAATGAATGTTTAGGCAGGGGAAAATGAGAGCACAAACTCAAGTTTAGCAGTGTGGACAGAGCATGCAGAAGAAAGAAAAGGCTGTGGGATTTATAAGAGGAGAGAGAAACGGTACAAAGAAATAGAGCTGACAGAAATATTTGTCTGTCACGTGTTGTTACAAGCTGGATGGATCTAGAAACTAGTTTTAGTTAGGAACTAACACAAATCACTTGTGATCCTCCATTTCTGTATGCAGGGTACTAATTCATGTCAGAATGCTTTACTCCAGTGAATCAGAAGTGAGAATTAATGTAAGTCTTACTTAAGACTTCACCTTAAACAAATTCATGGCTTTATTGGATGAGAATTTCAGACATGTTTGTATTTGCCAAATTTTGTGCCCGCTGAAGTCGAGAGTAAAGCTCCCTTTCCTTCCTAGGAAGGAGCAAAGGCAGACCAATACTGAATGCTTCAGACACTGCCACCACAATGTTTTTGCATACAAGTTCTATTATCTAAATACAGCAATGGAAATTTAGGATGCTGTATACATTTTATCAATATGTCATTAGTAATAATGTCCCAAAATGGGTTATGCAAGCTACTGTTGAAAGGTCCCTAAAACCTTTAGATGATGCTATGCTTATTATCTATGTGTTACATAACGCAAAGATAAGAACTTCTTCAGAATTTGTAAACATGTTATTGGAAGTAAAACCAGTCTGGCTTGGCTGTTGTGGCCCCAGCTCAGCAGGATCCTGAGAAAAGATGCAGTGTGTGTTTGTATGGCTGTATAGATGTAAATGTCATCCAAACTCCTCTATACACAGTAAGGAGAAAAAAAAAGAGAGAGAGAGAGAGAGGGAAGCCAACATGAATGACGCACGTTTTGCCTCAATTCCATTTGTTACGTATTTTGAAATGGATTATTTTGCGCTGGAACTAGACTATGTAATTTAGTTGATCCTTATTTGACAGATATGAGGGTCAGCTAGCTGGAAGTCCTTTCTTAATTTGGCAGCTAAGGTTTATAACAAAGGGGATGGAATCTGTTATTGTAGGTCAGACTATAATGTCCATATATCCAGAATTAATTTGTTCTAAAATGACCAGCATGAGGCATTTCAGCAGAAAGCCCTATTTTGTTCCCTGTGAGATGCCTAGGAAATGACAAAATTTTGTACCCAGATAACAGTGGAAAGTAAGAGGTCTCTCCTGGCCTGGATCTCCTGGCCAGTCTCAAAACATCAACTACAGAGTGAGAATAACAAGCCAGACTCAGCTGGTGTAAATTAACCCAGCTTCATTGCCTTCCCGTGGACTATGCCATTTCACATCTGTTGAAGCATGATTTCCTTGATGTTGATTCATGTTTTCTCTTTTATCTTTATTTTAGCTTCATACAATATCAGCATGTTTGGCTTTGTTTTCTTTGATGAGCAAATGTGGGTAGCATATAAGAAGAAGTTACTGATGTATTTATCATTAATAGAGCCATAAAGTCCCTTTGAACATCTGAAAAAAGATGGCTTGTAGGTGTGGACTTGGGTAACACATTTTGAAAAGAGCAAGAACCATTTGTTTCTAGAAGTATCTGACAAACGAAAGCTTCCGTTTTTGTTTCCCTTTTACTCAGTGAATTTTTCTTCCTTTTAATCTTTTAATTCCCCCCCTCTGACACTGCAGTCTTTTCTTTTTTCCACTTAGAAATATGAAGAAATGGGCAGGTCAAAGTTGAGATCATTTGTGGGGCTTAGTCACATTGTAAGTCCCAGCATAGCCCTTTCATCTCGCATGAACACAGACCGGGTATTGTGTGAAGTTCTTGAACTGTAAGTGACTTTAAATTCACTCTAGTGGACAAGGGTGAGAAGAAGTCATTTAACTTTTAATAGACTTTCAAGGACGAATGAGCAGCTGGTTGAGATGGAATATGAAATGACCCTTACCATTTCCCCAAACTCAGAATTCCGTCTTTTGAGGTTTTAAATAATGTGGTTAACTTTTTTCCTCCCCCAGTTTCCATTCCTCTCTATTTTCTCAGTTTAGATGGAAAGGGGGGATGTGAGAAGAAGACTGAAGAGAGGCTTTTCTGGCTCTTGCTGTGCTGAAAATCATGAAAAACAGTTGGCCCTTCAGATATTTCCTGCCAGATTTCCAGAATGGAAACAATTGTTTTTGCTTTATATGACTGATATCACATGGAGTACAAAAAGGCTTCTGCAAATAAGTGTAGCTCCACTAGAATTGGTGAGACCACGCGAGTGCACTGTGGCTGAGGATCTGGGCTTAGTTGTTCGGTCCTGTTCGTACTTGGAAAGCGACTTTACGTGGCATCTTACGGATGACAGTTCTCCCTGTTCTTACACGCCTGGCTTGAAGAACTGGCTTTGAGGGGGGTTTGACTGCAACTGTTAGTTAGCCAAGCCAAATTTTTCAGTGGTCCAGCAGTCCTGATGATCTGCATTTGCCTAAGGTTTTGAGGTGAAGAATGAACACTTGTGTCAATTATAGCTTGTAGCTCCCCAGACTGCAAAACACAAAGTAATTAATTTTCAGGATATATATGCATCTCTCTCTCATTTCTCTTAGTGTCAGACTTGAAAAGACAGATACTATCCGTTGCATTAAGTCTTGTCGACCAAATGATGTCAACTGTGTGTTGGATCCGGTCCACACAATTTCCCACACTGTCATTTCACTGCCCACGTTCAGAGAGTTTACAAGACCTGAAGGTAAGTGGTTTGTTCCTTGTTCCATTTAATAGACTACAACATATAAAACCTCCACCGGAAATCCTTGCCTAAAGCCAGCCTAGCTACCGGTGCAGTAAAATGTTTGCACAGTTCCAAATTATAGTGTACTATTGATTTAATTAAAACCTTCGATAACCAGGATTTTAATTTTATGGAGCAAAGAAAGTCATTCTGAGCTCTAACTCATACAGCTTCCCAGTGTAAGGAAATAGGGAGTCTGAATTCCCATTTACCTCACTCACAATAATAGCCATGTGCCCCATGACTTTTTCTTCCCTTTTTTGCATATTTTGCCATAGGAAACAGGTGCTCATTATATATCCCTCATCTGTTTATGGTCTGTTGTTCACTATTGACAGGTGACTTGTTCCAAGGACATAGCCTTTATCTACATGCAAATATTAATCACAAAACACATGATATTGAATATTCTATCTAGTACTGTGATTTGCCTGGTTTTGACCTATGAAAAAAAATAACTGATGTTTTTTAAAATACGGAATAAAGTAATGGAAATTCCAAGGACTGCACAGAAAGTTTTTAAGCTAAGATTTTCAAAAAGCATCCAAGTGAGTGGCTGTCCAGTCACCCAAAGCGAGTTTTCCAGCCCCAGATGCTGCATTCTGATGGGCACGCGTGTATTTCTTCAGTTCCTTCCGCCTCTGCAGCACCTGCGAGTTCTTAAGTCCTGCAGTTTCATAGGGATCACACTCACTTTGCTTAGTTCACATACAACCTTACAGATCAAGAGCCAATTTTTGCTCCTTGGCATTTGTATTCATTTTCTGGCAGCTCCGCTACGCATCCGTAGGTGGGGTGACTGCCTTCGGCCCCGCTGCGCTGTGGGATGAGCCACTCGGCACCTTGCTGTGTGGCACTGAGACAGGGAGAGAAGAAGGGTACAGAGGAAAGGAAGATCATTTTGGAGGGGTTCTTACAGATCTTCAGTCCCTAGTTCTGATGCACGCAGGGTCTCAGCCTTGCTATCTCAGAAGGCTGTCCTCAACGAAAGCCAAAGCTGATTCTTCACTTCTGTACCAGGCAGGAGGAGTGGGGCATATAGGAACGTATAGGAACAATTTAGCCACCGCTAACGGAGCCGCATAGAGCTTCTACGTATTGCGTCAGGCCTGTTTCGGGCCTTGGCTGGCCCTACTTCACAGGCAACGGAGGAATGCCCCATAGCCACTTCTACTCCCATACACACCCCTTCAGCTTCACCAGGTGTACTGGCAGCAGAGCTAAGGATCTGGCCCAGGATGCTTCCCAAACCATTCCCTCATTAGTCCATCCTCATGATTAAATAAAAAGAGATGAGAGCTGGCGATCTGAGAGTGCTGCCGAAGCCCAGGAGACGTTCCTAAGCTGTAATTCGGTGCATGGCCTTGGGTGGATTCGTACAGCCCCGTGGTTTAGTTCCATCATCGGTAAGAGCAAGGATAATAATGAGAAAGGTAATACTTGCCTCCCTCACAAGGCGCTTGAAAACTAGTCTCACTTTGTTTTTTTTAAAAACCTAAAACCTTCCTCCAGTACCCAAAAGGACTCTGTCATTTGTAATGGCAATACTTTGTGTAACTGCCTAAGGGAATCGGAGCTCGGGTTTACCTGCGTGGTGCCCCTCCGTTGCCCACACTGGGAGTCCTCAGTGTGGTCCTCTTTGGGTACATGTGGGAAGCCTGACGGGTTTCTAAGAGTGGTCTTTCTGGACTGTAGTAGTGTTTTGGCATCAGAGCTTCTTAGATGGTGCAGGAGGAGAAAATAAATCTATCCAAATCCTCCCTTCCCCCAGATCTTCTTTCTTTCCATTTTAAAGGTCAAACTGGGAGTGGTGGGAGAGGGGTGTCCTCCACCAGCTTTGAGGACAAGTCATTTTGGATCAAATTCTGTCGGGCTCTTCAGTGATGTTTTCAGATGTTCTCAGTACATTCTGTGATACTCTTTATTTGCAGAGATTATTTTTCTTCGTGCCATCACACCTACATATCCAGCCAACCAGGCAGATATCATATTTGATATAACAGAAGGAAATTTAAGAGATTCCTTTGATATCATCAAGCGTTACATGGACGGCATGACAGTGGGTGAGTAGAGTGTTTTCTGTTTACTTTCCTCTGTCAATAATATTGTAGAACAAGGTTGAAGAAATTAACTCAAGTAATTTATTTCCCATCTTGATTTTCAAGCCTGTATTGATTTAATATTCTCCAGTCCAACATGTGTAATTTGAAGTAATATCACAGATAATTTTTTATTCAAAATACCAGAGGCCTAAACTTTAATTTGAGAAGTATTTTAACATTTTTCAGAACTGTCTCTAATTACAAATGCAAATGGCTCTGCTTTAAAATGATGAGGTTTGCCCATTATAATCAAACCAAATATAAAATATGTAGTATGTCAGCAAAGAGACTGTAAATTTAATTAACTGTTCTTTCTCATTCAAACAGCATTGCACCAATTTTTGGATAATAATCAGAATTTTTAAGGCAGGACTGAATTCACTGAAACTGTTACCTGTTTTAATATTTAATGACCGGCTGGTTCCGTTTTAAGTAAATACCTCTGTTCAGGGTAAAAGGGATCTGTCAAATGCTGTGGTTTACAAGAAACTTCAGAATGGGACATACACGTTTGATTTACAGTCTCAGCTTGGCAGGGAGGAGACATGGCAGGAGATATACCTGTGTACATGGGTCATAGCGCTGGACCTGCATCTCCTCGTATATCAGGGAGGGGCTGCAACACAACCCGGGGTCGTACTTTCTGGTGGGTTTCTTTCAGAGCAGGGCCATTTGTATCCAGTATGTAATGTGTATAGTGTATCTAGTATATATACATACATGCATACAGATAGATATTTCTGGTGTATACTGCAGCTTGGCTCTCACTCTGGGATCCAACCGACCCAGGAGTAGTTGGCAAATTATGTGAAAGTTGCAGAGCTGGAGCAGATCCCAGCTGATGTGCTGCTCTGCCCAATGTGAGTTGCTAGTGCAGTGGCAGGGGAATATGCTATGATTCTCATGCTTAGAGAGTGACTATGTCAGGTATTAAAAAGTAGTATTTGATTGCTCTTTATTAATGTTTAATTATGAAAATAAAGCACCACTGTTCCCAGTGAACATTTGTGTTTTGGTATGTGAATGTGCAGGTTCTGCTCAGGTTTATATATCTGCTTCTGGGCTTTGTAGGAGGACTTGTCTGGATGAGAACAAAAACCACTGCTGTGCTTCTTCCATACTGGTGGTTTGTGAAAAAGTCATATTTAGCATGATCTGAAGGTGGCACTGTTGCATTTCAGAAGCATGATAGTTCAGCGTCAGCTGTGCAAAGGTTTTATCAACTGGAGATAAAAATCATAAGTCATTAGGTTTATATTTTTTTCTTTATCAAACAGAAGTATACATGTGAATGCAGAGAAAGAGGGAGAGTCTGTTAAAGCAGGATGATAAGATTACAGATTTCAGGTATTGGGTTGATTCTTTAGAAGAGTATAAATGTTATCAGATCCCACAGTAGTTACAGTAGTTTGCTTTTCGTGCTGTGTGCTTCTTTCTGTCTGAAATAAGAAAGAAGGATGTGTTTAGAAATTTGACTGGCCAAGGTATTTGCCTGAGGGAAGCGTTTCCATTTTGAATAATAGGACTGTGTGTCAATGGTATTTTACTTGGTAAACTGGCTATCTGCCTCACAAAGTTAGGAGAGAAAGAATATTCTTATACACCAGGTTGAGAGGATATGATATATGCGTAAGTACATTCCCAGTTCTGCAAAAGAATTGGGCAACTCTTCCTTCACCTCAGTTCCCCCATGTGCAACATGGAGATGATAAAACATGCCTCCTACTGTCTTAATTAATTCTTGTATGTAAGAGTCTTAATTAATTCCTCTATGTAAAAGTACTTTGAGATTAATGGATGGAAGCTGCAAAGTAAACTGCCTGCAGCAGAATTGGAAGAGGAAAAACAAAACAAAACCTCAGCTGATACTACCTGGAGGGGCAGAGGTTCAGGACAGCATGTTGTATGTGTGAAATTAGGATTGCAAATAATTGTGCCAGCAGCAGTTCTGCTGCTCCCATCATACTATCGTTTTTCTTGTTACTAATAATCAGAATGGTAGGTGTTCCCATAGAAGTCCTGGGAAGTTTCAAGACAAATAAATAAGATGGGATCCTAGTCCACAGGAGTTGACAAAGTGAGTCCCTCTTGTAAAGAAAGGGGAAGGGTTTGTATAAGGGTGGCAAAAGACAAAGGACATAGATGGTATCAGAAAGATTTATTGGTTATCCGAAAGCTTTATTGGTTATCCCATTAAGTTATAGGAACTTAAGAACTGTGGGGATGTAGCATAGGGACTCCAGCAGAGCGAATGCCCAAGTAGCCCGGTAACCAGTGTCCAATGTATGGGCTAGTGACAACAGGTATACAAGAATCTCTCTCCAGATAGAATGTTCCAACTTGCTGCAATCGTCAGTTTATATGCTTCTGGAAAGCACATCGTGCTTGATGACCACTGATGGACATATGCCTCTTCAATCTGTGTAGCCTATTTTCTAATCTTTTTTTGCTGCCTATATTGTAGAGGAAAGAATACATTTACTCTGATAGTAAATCACAGATGCATGGCTAAAGGGAATAATAAGCACGTTTCATTCTGTTGTAAATATTTCAGGAGAAATGACAGAGTATCAAAGCTATTTTATCTGCTAATGGAAATTAGATCAGCACACATCTTTTCTCTCCAAGACAAATGTTCTTTACAAGAGAAAAGATAGAAAACCTCTATGGGAGGGGTTTTTTTTAAAGAAAAGACAATGGACTAGCTCAGAGAGAGATGAAATCCATAAAAGCGTATGGAAAAAAGCAGGAAAATAGTTACTAGTGTTACTGAAAGAGCAGAGTGTAATAAACCTTGACTTGATGTCAGAGAAGAGGAGACCAATGAAGGGAATCAAAGAAACGAGGGAACCCTAGGAAAAGAGGGGGAGAAAGGACAGATCAATGAAGATGCCCTTGCAGGAAGTCCTTCATTAGTAAAACAGTTTTTTGCTAGGTTGTCACAAACAAGAAGAGAGACGATACCTGTAGAAGGACCTGCATGTCCTAAACTGTGTTTGTGTGAATGGAAAGGAACAAGATGCTCTCAAAAGTGTAAAACTAAAAAAAAGTGAAAATGTACAGGTTTCTTTTGGTAAAGGTTTAGAGAGTGGGAGGAGCTGTTAGAGATGGAGTTACAGAAGAAAAGTGAGGACTTCAACCCTGACAGATAATTGTGGACTGAAGAGAGTCAGGTCATCAGTTTTAGCCATTACCTGTTTAAGTTGACGCTGAGACATGGAGAAGATGTTAGCAAAGCTGCAAAATATGTAGGATTGGATGGTGAGTGGCTGATCAGGCTGGTTTGTGATTTGTGGATGGGGAGATAGCAGCTGAAGTCATAGGAGGAGATCAGAGTGTGTAGGAGCAGGTTGTGAGGAAGGAAAAGGAAGAAACTAGAAACAGAGGAAAGAGCTGCCCCAGGGAATGTTAGAAAAAGAAGGAACACGGTCTCCTAGAGGACATGTAGGAGGAGCAGGCACAAAGCTAGAAGAAGGAGGCAAGCACAGTATTGCAAAAGGGAGGAAAGAAGATCCATCAAATGGGAATCAATGATCAGCAGTATCAGACATGGAGGAGACAAAAGAAGTAAGAACAGACTCCAAAACTAGCTATGCTGACCTACAGAAAGTATCTTCCAGTGGAAGAGAAGGAATGAAGGCCAGCCTGCTGGAGTGACAGTGCGTAGACCTCATGCAAGCTGAAGAAAAAGAATTGTGGAAAAAGTTGCCTCCAGTATTTCTACCATCTTGTATTAAAAAGAGGTGCGAAACCTCATTCTTTCCTGGTTCAAGAAGCACTGTAGACTCTCTTTTGCCTGGTGTGGTTACAGGCCAAGGTGGCACCAAATCCAAAAGATACTGTTAAGAACTGCACATCACTTATTAGCATGGGCGGGAGAAAAACAGAAGTGCAGACCTATCCAGGTTTTTTTTTTTTTTTAAAAAGCTTTTATAGACTTTTCACTGCATTCCTCCTTTAACCAGCTGTCAGTGAAAAATGAAGAATGCATTTTCAACCTGTACAAAAATGTCCTATCAATGCCTGAGGTATTATCAGATACTATAAAACATTTTCCCCTTCAGCTATTGCATTCATTTCCTTAGGTGACTGTAATACCACCTTGTATTCTGGTAAACTTCAGGAAGATTTAAAAATTTCGTAATACACCTAAAAGGAGTTTCGATAGGCTGAAAGCTTTAGCAGGGCCTGTAGCGATAGGACAAGGGGTAATGGCTTTAAACTAAAAGAGGGCAGATTTCAACCAGATAGAAGGAAGAAATTTTTCACAATGAGGGTGGTGAAGCACTGGCACAGGTTGCCCAGAGAGGTGGTAGATGCCCCATCGCTGGAAACCTTCCAGGTGAGGTTGGACGGGGCTCTGAGCAACCTGATCTAGCTGAAGATGTCCCTGCTCATTGCAGGGGGTTTGGACTAGATGGCCTTTACAGGTCCCTTCCAACCCAAAGATTCTATGACAATGGAGTTGATACTAACCTGAGCATATAATCTTGCCTATTAAGCATAACTATTTGTTATCAAAAACATCCAGAGCCAATGCAATTATCAAATTTCACTTGTACCTGTAGAGCTTCTCAGGGATGTTGTGCTGGTGCTTGAATATACTGATGTTCCTGTTGCTAATAATTTTACAGATATGTAATATGTAATTTTACAGTATGTAATAACATACATTGTTATTTGCAAGGATTTCACTGCTGTCTCTGTCCTGACTTTCCAGCCTTTTTTATGCATGTGATAGTTCATGATGTTACCTTTGAACCATTACAGAAAGAATTGCATAATAAGCACTGGATTTATTAGTAGTCTAGTTTCTACACTGATATCATGATTGTTTCGTATGTTCCAGAGGCCGGGGAGAGACTTTTACAAAATTACCAGAAGGTAAACAAAAACAGATACCATAAGAAAGTGTGATTGTGGGATCCCATATTGGTTGGGGCAGGAGAAGGAGACTGGAGGTTTATTTGCCTTTTGGGGAAACCTGTTCTTAGCACAGGGGTGGTAGTTCTGTATCTCATAAAGTAATTTGGCCGTTCCCAGTGTGGCAGAGTCTTTTCGCAGTCTGCCACACAAACGTTTGTATGGTCTGACATTAAATTCAGAGTCACTAGGTTGCAAAAAGTTTGGTACTGAACTTTGTCCCTGCACCCACTCTGCAGTGCCGGGCAAGTACCTTCATATTCCTCTCTGGTTCTCCCTTATCCTCTGTTGCTCCAGACTCTTTATCTTTAGGCCAGAGGCTGGCTGGCTGGCTCTTATCATGCGTTTGTTACGGTGTTTAGCATAATGAGATTCCTGGACTGATTTGGGCTTCCTGGCACAGCTGTGATGCTGAAAGTAGCAGTTCACCTACAGTTGCTTTTCTGTGGGGAAATGAAGGCGAGGTGTAGGGCATCCAGGAGAGCTCCGCTGTTCACAGGGGCAAAGATTTCAGCACGTACTTTATCATCTCCCCGTGTGGATACTCTTACTAGAAAGTAAGCAACAATAGCCACCTTTTGTCACAACTATAATGTCATTAGCATGAAACGACAATAGTGTCTGGCAATACAAAACCGATGCTGTCTGGTCATTCACAGTGAACACACAGAGCAGGGACATAATTCAGCAGGTTTTTCGACGGGGTCTTGCAGCCTCACATTAAAAAAGACACAGTCCCTTTCAGTATCTTTGTTCTGGTTTCATCTAGGCGTGCCCCTTTCACAAGAGGAGCCCCTCAGCAAAGAATATTTTGTGAGTTTTTCTCTATGCCAGGTTGCCCTGTCGAAATTAGTAGCTGCGCATTTGAGACGAGGGTGCCCAGAAGCCATTTGGTAAACGGGATCCTAGATTTATTGCCTGAACCTGCCCTTTTGGGATGCTGATGACTGTGTTGTTCAGTAGTCAAATCTCTCAACACCCTCCCTCCCCTCCAGAAAAAATGTCAGACTGGAGAGCTCTTCTGGAGGCAAACAAGCAACTCAAGCAGGAGGTGAATTTTCATTTCGTATCTGAGAAATGCTGAAGGTGCTTTTCTGGTGAGAATGAGTCTTGTGCTTGAGTGGAACAACCTTCCCAATGCCAAATTTCACTCTAGTGCATTGCAAGTATCTGGTTAACGAAATGCTCCTCCTTGGTCAATGTTCATCTCACCCCTTGGGTAGGAAAGTGTAATGTATTACAAAAGCATTCATACAGACCACCTTCGGTTACTGTTTCCATAAAGCCAGCAGACAAATAAATCACACTGCAACTCCGATGAAGTTTTGTGAACTGTGGCGTGAAGTATAAAACCTGCCAACTTGGGAAAGAAATGGACTGAGTCAGGGAGCAGCTCAGGGGACCGCCAAAGGTCCTTGGTTCAGATTACAGAGCATGCATTTTTTTGGTATTAATTTTAAACAGTGGGCTGAGATATTACATAAATGAGCAAATAAAGCCAGATTTGGAATCCAGTACACCGAGAAACATACTATAGCAATTCCTCTGAGAGATGTCTGTGTGGATTCAGCCTTCTGAGGTGCTTTGCCCCAATTTTGTAGTCAGAGACCTGCTTTTCTGAGGATCTCCAAATGTGAAGTATTTGTGCAACTGATTCGGCTGCTTCTGCTGCTGCTCCTGAGTTTGTGTGATGATAGCAAGCATCTCATTCCTGCAGTAGCGCCTACACACCCTATAAACACGGAGACGGAAGATAAGAGACTCAAGGCATATCGTAACTCTTTCCCTGTATGATGCACAGATGCATGGCTCACTTAAAAAAAAAAAACAACACCCTAACTTTTTATTTTTAAAGGGGTCAAACGTGGTGAAGCGCCCCCCTATTTCAGCCTTGTTTTGAGAATTTGGTCAGGGATTAACACACATTAAGATTCAGAAAGCTTCCCTCGTCAGAAGTTCTGCTAACAATACCAGCAGAGCTGTCGCCTCTAGGTGATGACTGAGCAGCTCTGTAAGGGCTTTCATGTCAAATCCTCAGGATTAGGTACTTTTTCTTCCATGGTAAGTTGAATCACAGAGCCATATCGTGCTGTGTGCCGTAATGTGGCTCTTTGCCAAGAAATGCTTAGGGTTACCATAATTAATTGCCCAGGTGTCATGGATACACTGCTATATCAAAGCTTGGCTGAAACAGAATAATGGGGTTGTGGGACAGGTAGAGTAAACTAAGCCACTCTCACTAACTGAAGAGATTGCGTGTACATGATGATGTACCGTGATGGACACTAAACCCCCTGTAAGTAAGGCAGTGGGAATAAAGTATCAGGAGGCTGATAGACGTGATTTTGCACGTTTTGGACATTCAGCTGTGAAGTTTTTCCACCTGTTTTTGTAATATGTAAGATTCTTATACTACATGTCACGTTCCCAAAGGTGGAACAGGAAGGATTAAAAATATATATGGTGGAAACTATTTTTTAATGAGGCTACTTCAAGTACAGTTATTGCATTTTAGGCATGAGTGATTTCGCAGCATTGTCAACATTAAAAACCATTGCGAGGTTTGGCTGGAAGGCAAACCAGAGATCTAAAAGCACTTCAAGTTTGCCAAACCAAGATAAGAGCACATCTCTCTGAAGTTATTTGGTATCCTTAATAAAGATCATAGTATTTGTAAACTAGCCAAACCTCAGTAAAATCAAAGGTTGTTTTTAATTCTTTCATAATACCAAGGCTCCATATGATCCAACATGACAGATAATAGCTTTGAAAATATTTACCATTTGTTTCTGGCCAAAAAATGTATTAATACCATGAGGCCTCTTTATTGCCTCTTTATTTGATGCATTTCAGCAATCAAAGCTTTCTAGAGAAGCCTAAGTGTTAATGAAATTAAACTTCATTGAGTGGTTGAAGGATAGCATTTATAATAAATTGAATCCCAAATTTCTCATCTGTTGAATACGGCAGAAAGATCCTTTTTCATGCTGAAATGTAATTCCTGTACTGTAATTTCCTTTTCTTTTTTCTTTAGAGGTGAAAAGAAAAGTAGATTCAGTTTTAGCTAAACTTAAACTAAGACCTATACTCTAGGTGGAAACTTCAAAGGCTGTGAGTACCTGGAGAGTCTTAGACACAATTGTTTGGACAGTCTTTAAAGGAGAGCTTTGTCTTTACGTGGTTTATAAATGATTACTGTGGTCAGTAGGTACCCTGAGCATGGGAGAGATCTGAGCAATAGGTGTTGCTCATGGTCACAGGCGCAGGCGCGCCTTGTTACACTGCTCTTTTTTCTGAGGGGTGTCTTGCCCTACCCCTGATCCTGCTTTACACCTCCCAGAGGAGCATACGGTACAGCTTTGAGCTGCGCGGTTGGGCAGCAGTTGCTGAATTCTCTAGGGACACAGGCATTTTTGCCTGTTCCTGAGGTAACATGTGGTCAGCACTGCACCAACTGGCCCAAGTCATTAGGAGTCCTGTTTATGCTACTGGTGCAATACTCACTGTTACAGTACCAAAATTACCGTCGCCTTTCTGTTCCCTGATAGGGAACACTGGGGTTGTATGAAGTGATCTGAAGCTTTGCTGCTGCTCAAGAGGGAAATTCCCCTTCTCCTGTCTACCTCTGAACAAACATTCCAGCCCTTTCCCGGTTGTCGGCATTAGTGCTTGTGCGGCAAGCTACATTTTTGGTTCTTGTCTTTCAGGTGTGAATCCAAGGGAGGGGGTGGAGGACCACTATTTTTGATCAGCTTAAACCAACAGCGAAATTGCCCTGCGTGTCACATAGCTTATGGGATTTTATGTGTCCAAACTGACTTCTGAAGCATTTTATAAGCACTTGGTTGCTCAACAATTGAAATTAGGCCATTTTCTCAGGAATGTGAATAAAGATCTGGGAGGTCCATGTTTGAAAACTACATGTTTTTGAAAAACTTGTGCCCAGATACTTCAGCAAAGATACGTATAGCCAGCCACATTCCTGTGAAGAAGTTCTTAATTGACATGGAAACCTTGTTAACATCCAACTCTAACTTGATTCTCCAAATCTATTATTTTATGAAATGTTCACCATCAAACTTGAATGAAGGTCTAATTCACAATGTTATGAGGGCAATATACTTCAAAGCAAGAGGAAATCTATTTCAGTACTTGTATTTTGATTAATGAGTTTTCTGAATCCTTTAACCATATTTATGTTTGTCAGGTGTGGCAGCTCAAGGATTAATGATATCTTCAGAGCTATTTTTCTGTATATGATTTGATGCCTGCAGTGATGATTACCAAGAAATATTTCATTTTCCAAAGAGCAGCCACTTATTAATAAAACAGATTATATCAGAAACTATAGAACACCACATAGCAGGAGCCTGCGTTGTTATTGTCACAAATAATTGAGAGAAATACAGATAGCTTTCACACAAAAAAAAGAGAGAGAAAATGAAAAGGACTATTTAGCTTTTGAGAGGTGGAGGAATCTAAGTTGTACATTAACTTTCTTAAGTCAGCAGACATCTCGTGGTCTGGGAAATGCCTGCAGTTTGACAGCTAGATTGTGCCTTTAGGCACAGTCATGAACTAGAGAGGACTGGAGGAACGTAATGGCTGTGAGATTGCCTATGGAGGCACAGCCCACTGTTATGAAGGGCAATGAGAAGGGCTTCTACAAGTACATCAACAGCAAAAGAAAGACTAGGAGAAATGTGGGCATGCTTTTGAATGGGGCAGGAGGCCTGGTGACAAAAGATATGGAGAAAGCTGAAGTATTTAATGCCACCTTTGCCTCATTCTTTACTGATGAGACTGGCCTTCAGGAGTTGTGGGGCCCTCAGAGCAATAGGAAGGTCTGGAGCAAGAAATACTCACTCTTGGTGGAGGAGGATCACGTTAGGGAACTTTTAAACAAACTGGACATACCTAAGTCCATGGGAGCTGATGAGGTGCCCCACAAGTGCCGAGGGAACTGGCTGATGTCATTGTGAGGCCACTGTCAATTAACTTTGAAAGATTGTGGTGATCAGAAGTTCCCATGGACTGGAAGAAAGCAAATGTCACTGCAATCTTCAAGAAGGCCAAGACGGAGGATCTAGCGAACTACACCCTGGGAAGGTGATGGAGCAAATCCACCTGGAAACCGTTTCCAAATATATTAAGGACAAGAAGGTGACTGGGAGTAGTCAGCAAGCATTTATGAAGGGGAAATCATGCCTGACCAACCTGACAGCCTTCTACAAAGAGATGACAGGATTAGTGGATGAGAGAAGAATGAGTGGATGTTGCTTATCTTGACTTTAGTAAGGCTTTCAGCACCCTCTCCCTTAATATCCTCATAGACAACCCAAGGAAATGTAGACTAGATAAGTGGACAGTGAGGTAGATTGAAAAATGGCTGAACTGCCAGGCTGAAACGGTTGTAGGAGCTAGTTACCGGTGGTGTATCTGAAGAATCAATACTGGGGCCAGTTTCTTCATTAATGGCCTGGATGATGGGACGGAGTGCACCTTAACAGGTTTGAAGAGGAAACAAAACTGTGATGAGTGGCTGATACACACAGGGTTGTGCTGCCATTCAGAGGGACCTCAACAGTCTGGAGAAACGGTCTGACAGGAACCTCATGAAGTTCAGCAAAGGGAAATGCAAAGTCCTGCCCTGTGTACCAGTACACACTCGGGGCTTATCAGCTGAAAAGCAGCTCTGCAGAGAAAGACCTGGGGGACACCAAGTTGATCATGATCTAATGTTGTGCCCTTGTGCCAAAAGCAGCCAATGGGCTGCATTAGGAAGAGTGTTGCCAGCAGGCTGAAGGAGGTCATCCTTCCCCTCTACTCAGCACTGGTGAGGGCACCACTGGACTGCTGTGTCCAGTTCTGGCCTTCCTGGTACAGGAAGGAAAGACATGGACATAGTGGAGAGAGTCCAGAAGAGGGTGATGAAAATGATTAAGGCACTGGAGCATCTGTCATATGAGGATTGGCTGAGAGAGTTGGGACTGTTCAGCCTGGAGAAGAGGAGGCTCGGGGCAATCTGATCGATGTAATGGGAGGGAGTAAAGAAGACAGAGACAGACTCTCCTCAGTGGTGTAGAGAGGACAAGAGTCAGTGGGCACAAATTTAAATACAGGACATTCCATTTAAACCTACAAGAAAAGTTCTTTACTGTAAAAGTAGTTGAACGCTGGAACAGGTTGCCTAGAGCTGTGGAGTCTCCATCCCTAGAGATACTCAAAACCAGACTGAACACAGCCCAGAGCAACATGCTTCAGGTGACTCTGCTTTGAGCAAGAGATTGTATAGATGGCCTTCAGAGGTGCTTCCTGCTTCAACTGTCATGTGATCCTGATCGTGGATTGCGGTGATGTTGAAAACATGACAGGACTTGATTGCTATTAAAGGAAAAACTTTGCAGCTTTCACTCTACCAAATGTGACATTCCCTAATGTGCAATGTTTGAAGCATTATATTTTCAAAGCTAGGATACATTAAGCAATTACCCAGTGGTTGATTCACTTCCCTTCTCCCCTGGCATGGTATAGGTCAGTCAGTAAGTACTCGAGTAACTATGTTGGCAGAGCAATTTAAGCACTGAAAATCATTACTTTGGCATAATCTTTTGGAATAAAGAGCAGCCTTTAAGAAAGGAATTTAATTAAACTTTAACGTATGCAGAGCCCCAAAGCTTTTTACAGAAAAAAATGGATAAAATATCCTAAAATACATACTTTCTGTTTGTGACCGGGATGTGAATTATCTTTCAACCTTATTGATGAACTTTGTGTATTTGTAATGAATACTGAATAAGAAAGAACTTTTTTCTTACAAATCTTAACATGACTTCTTTTAGTTGAGGTCTACAGAGCCAAAAACCAATTTGGCTATATAGTTTTGGCTTCACACTATAGATATGTATTTACATGTTGTAGACTGAGATAGTCTGGTATTCAAGCCTAACCTGCAACTTGTTGTCTATGGTTTGATCCAAGGAAGCATTTATTTGTGGCTCGATGTTTTTTTCTCTTGCTCATTTCTGGAATGATCCTATCAACTGTACCTTTTAAAATAGCCACTGCAACAATCATTTCTCTAGTCCTAAACTTCCTAATTGCCTGAACATCTCTTTTGAAACTATGGCTAGGCTCTTGAGTAACAATGATACATCTGATATATGTACTCTTAATTTTGAAAATCTTGGCCAGTGGTATAAAGCAAGAGGCCTTGAGGAGAAAAGCAAACTTTAAATTATAGTCCAGGATCTTGCATTAACATGAGGAGATCGGTCTTCCTGTATTGCTTAAGGGAAACTCATAAACATGCTTTTCCCCTACAAAAAGTTGTTCATTGCACATTACTGCTAGCGTGCTGGTGTTTTGGGCTACTTTTTAATAGCCGTGCAATGGCTTTAGGTTCTGAGAGTCTGAGACGATAACCTCTCGGCTTTGTTACTGCAACATACACATGGGATTAAAGAAGTTTGCTAACATTAGGGGAGAGTCTATGTCCATCCTTTGTACATAATCATTCATACTCGTGGCCTGATAGAGCCTATCAGACTACTTGAAGGCTATTTTTCTGATTCATGAAGATCCATTGCTTAAAAAAGGGTAGTTACTGTTGCATTGTGGCAGTTAGGACTATTCATCTCTGACAAAGCTGTAAAAAGGACCAGAGTGTTTTTTGTGGGGAAACGGAGATCCAAGAACAGCCAAATGTAGGACTTCAGAACATAGGCTGAGATTATTTGGAAGTTAATATAAAGCCCAATAAATTACGTGAGTTTCAGCTGAGTTTAGGCTCCAGCTCCACAGCTCTCACCACATTCTCTGGTACTTGAATTTTTCCAAATTAATCATTTCATGTTCCAAGTATCTATTTAAAGCACAAGGAAAATGGCTAGAGGAAAAATTATAAAAGTGTTTTTTGTGTCATTGAAATCTCTCTTGTAGGTGTCAGTAGCAGCTCATCCCAAAAGTTCCACCTGAAAACAGTATCTCTCACCATGTAATCTGTAATTGCATATTCTCTTCACAAGCCTTCCTGTGGGATTTTTTCCAAAGGGAATTTTGTGATTTTCCAAAGTCCATTTTGTGATGGACTTCAGCTTTCGCTTACCATCAGACCTGTAGACTCATAGCCCAAGGATTAGGAAATGTAGGGGAAAAACTGATTTGCTTGGGCTCTTATGCATCTCACATGGGATTTTATTTATCTCATGAGGAATAGAAGTGAGTCTATTGCTACCAAAATGTCATACATTCTACATGAACAAGCTATGCATTTTTCAGCCCTAGTGTATATTCCTGCCTCTCACCTGTTAAGCCTCATACCCTGCTCAGCTTTTCAACCCCGCTGTCCTGCCTGGCTTGCTGGTGTGTACTTGATTAGAAATTGCTTGTGACCTCAGAGCTAGGCAGCCACTGAACCAGGCTGTTTATCAGGGGCAAAGAAACATCATTGCACATAAGAATTACCAAGAAGGTCCTAGGAGATTCTTTAGCTTTCCTCAGCCCTTAGACCTTTTGCTGTCTACGACTCTATTTTACAATGGAGCTGATACTAACAGTCTTACGGAGCTGTATTCCACACAGTAATTCATATCATATTTCACATACCAAGTTGCTGTTAATTCTAACTAATGCAAAATATTCCTTTTTTTATATATGGTCAGTAGTTCCACTTGCAGTAGAGTGAATGAAGACTAATTCTCAGCTGTCCTACTAGTTCTGATTTGTGAAAGGTAATTTTAATAATGCATGGCCAGGATGCAAACACACACACACACACAAAATTTTAATAGCAGTGTGTGCTTGTTTTGAAAGAAAAGCAAACAATGAGCTATGCTCAGACTTGTTTGTCTGCCTTTGGTATTTCAAACATATATGCCATTCTTATTATTTTAGATACTTTTTACAGAGTGTTTAATTTAAAATAGATCTCAGAGTGAATAAGAAGATGTGTTTTGTTCTCTTTAGGACCTGATTAATATGTTAACTATGGATTAATGATTCAGAAAAGTGGATTGTTCGTCTTTGCACCACTTCATGCTCTCTCAGTAACTCTTCACCATCCATCCCAATTTTAGTCAGTTTGTGGTCAGTTTTTAGCTGACCACAGATCATACAATTAAACAATGTTAAAAAAAAAAAAAAGACAAATTTTCCTAAATAATTTGTTTGTTCCTGGAAAAACTGGCTAAATTAGTACCTGCCTGTGACATCAAGTATGAAGTCTTGCGCTAATGAAAAAGGGTCAATACTGCTGGATTCAACTGATAGTAAAAAGCTGCATGTCCCTCTGTTAACTTGCCACCTGAGAAGAATCACAGAAAGGAGACTGTGTGCTTGCTGTGAGCACAAAGGAAAAAAAAAAGGTAGTTCTGTTACTATCCTTTGGTATGTGATGACCGGAACAAAACAATACAGCTGTAACCCCGTGTGTGGGGGAAAAGATGGGAAGGTGGTAAGAGGTGCCTGTTACTTAACAGAAAGCTTGAAATGTGGTTGAGGGAATTGATCACATTTTTGATAACTGTGTTTATTGTATTTTCCCGAGCGTAGCCCACAGGTTGTTTGGAAGAATAACATTTGATTTGGCAGTAGTTTGGATTGTTTATATATACACAAATACATATGCCTTCATATGCATATGCAGGTAAGGCAAGAGGAGGTTTACTTCAGCGCATCCCCTCTTCCAGCAGTCGTTGGATACAGCTCCCCAGTAATCGGCAGTCCCTGTTGCCTCTCCCCTCAGCCTCCCATTCCTTGCCTGCTCCACTGACCCGCCTCAGCTTGATTTTGTGGGGATCCTTAAAAGTTCAGGTTACATGAGGCTCTCTTTTTGAGAAAAGGGTGCAACTTATGTCTACACTGTGTTCTTATGATGATACAGATTTAAATATTTGACTAGACTCAAGAATCAAACCCTGTGGAAAGTTCTGCGACCTTCACCTCTGGAACAGAAAACATAATGCGTCCTCTTTACCAACCCAAAACAGCCTTTTCTAGTGGCAGTGTGAAAATAAGTTGCTTTGGTTCTGCTTTGCTTTCTGGTAAACCGTGGAGATCCCTGCTAGAGGAACTTTCTCTAAAGAAAATGCAAATGCAGCATTCAGTAAGAGGTAGAAGGAACACAATGACCCAGATTCATTGCAAGTGTAATTGCTGCAGGTTTTGTGGTTAGCAGTGGAAAAAACAGAAGAAAAGGGTTTTTTTTAAAGTTATTTTGAAGAGTTTTGCAAGTGCTCCTTTGGCATACTGGGCAGTGAGCTTAGCACAGAAGTCAGCATCGGGAGTCTGGATTTCTAGAGACAAAATGTTAATGCATGGTAACGCGGGGACTTGTCATCCAGAATGGGTTAATGTGGTAACAAAACAGCAGTGTTTCTGCTAAGTTCAAAATGGAGCTTCTTACAAGTCAGCTGCCTAATGCAAAAGTACAAGCAGAAACCAGACACAGAGGTGAATTGCCTGAGGGTCTCACATATTTCAAAGCAGAGAAATGTAATGATATCTTAAAGAGGTATAGACAAGCCAAGGAATACCTGTGGCATCTGATTACAATAATAGAAATTCTGCTGAAAGGCTTAGGAGGATTAACAATATTAACCTTGCTGTCTCATTTATCACATCTTCTTTGATAAGCAAAGCCTCAGTAATCCAATGACAGTGGCTCTAAGATTGTTGGTTGTTGTCATTCTTCTCACTTAAAAATAAGTATTATATATTATTTAGGTTAATGTCTTCACTGCACATTGTGACATACTTTTACATTAGATGAAATCAGAAAATGAAACATGAAAGAAAAAGAAACAGGACAAGAGAGCAGCTCTGTGTATTAATTACAGGGCTTTAAAAGTTCTGGGCCATGGTCAGACTATCACTGCAGAAATAACTGTGACATCCAAAAACTTACTGCCTCTCAAGCCACGGCTGTTTGCTTACACAGATCAGCAGATGGAAAGGATTGGCGTAGATCCTGTTTACAATAAGGGCAAAGTGTGCAAGAAAAAGAAGTCTTAGCATTGTTTTCTAAAAGGAGGTCAGCAAACCATGAAGATACTCAAGCAGATTTGGGACGTGTAATAACATCTCTGCTCAGTTAACAAAGAAACCAAAACCAAACAAAGGTGAGCTGATGGAAAGTAGTCTGCCTGGCCTGTGACACATAGGGTTTTCTGTAGGTTGAGCCTGTGTTTGGGTCACAGATTATGAACCAAAGAGTATAAACAGCAACAGCAGCACATCAGACTGGAGGGTAACAATGCTTGCTTGCATAGATGTGCCTGTAGGCAAGACAACACAGATGCTGGAGATTGCCTGGCACATGGGATTCAGCAGCAGTGCAAATCTCCTTCTTCATTTATTACCAGTGATTCACCCTGTTTTAATATAGACAAATATTCTCCTGGCTTTTTTTTCTGCAAAATGCTAACCTAGCTGAAATCTAATTTTGCTGGAAAAGGATTTGGGAGAATTTCCTTAAACAAACTAACCCCATTTACCGACTGTGGAGTCTGCAGCTTTGGTCCCAGAGAGGACCAGCTGATGATAGTATTTGAGAAGAGACTGTTTTCAAGTCATTTGATGAGCAACACCATTGTTCTCCTGGCATCCTATAGAGAGTGACTCACAGGACAGTGTGTACTCCTAGACTGATCCAGGACCAAGTCCCAGTCTGCAGTTATCCCCGTGTCAAATCTGAGTGGCTCCATCCAGATACTTTGGATTTAGACTGGTAAAAAAGAGATCAAAAAGCAGCTGCTTAATTTCTACATTTCCTGACTTTTCAGTATATTTAAAAATTGTAACCTTCCTACTACTGTAAAGTATGTTTTTGTGCTTAATATTCAGCTATAAGTGCTGAAGGATGCCAGACCACAAATCTGGACCCAGCAGTAGTCTGCCAAAAGGCATAGTGGAACAACATGTTTATGCAAAGGTTGCAGTAACTGATAAATCCGTGTCGCTTAAAAGCATCCAGAATTATTACACATGGTGTCTTCAAATGCGTTGGGTGCTAAATGCTGTTGAGATATTGCCTGATTCGAGTCATGTATGTGAACTACATGTACCAGACCCGAGTCTCAAGCTTTTTCTTCAGACATCTGCTTGTGCGGGTAGGCACAAGGCACTGCTGGCTGCCTTTGGGTCTGGAATAGCTGCGCCTCCCTCGTACCTGATGTGAAGGGCACAAGACATTAGAGAATCAGGCACAGGTAGCATCAAAAGGCAGTGACACGTTACAGCAGGTAGCCTTTAACAGCATTTCTGAGACAAGTCCTAGCACCACTGCAGCGGGATCACTGGGGATTGGATAAGCGTGTAGCCAGGTTTCGGGCTCTGAGCAGCTTTGCTATTGCGTGGCTTCCACCTGCATTTATCCTTGAGTTTGGTGGAGAAAAATACTCAGGTTTTCCATTTTAGCACTTTTCAACAAAAAAATGGAAAGCTCAAAAAAAAAATGCATAAAGCTTCCAAGAGCTGAAAACCTGTAATTTTTGTCCAGTAGAAGATTTCAAGGTTTTTTTCTCACCCCCCCTTTTTTTTTTCCCCGTGCTCATTTAGAGTGACTGCATCCTTATACACGGGCTGTAGCGCAAATCCATCTGACTGCATCATTCTATTTATTTAATAGGAGAGGAAGGGAAATAATTCCTTTGCACTGGTGGGCATTTCAGGACCATCTAGGGCACTGGCACAACAAACTGAATACATAAATATTGTGACAGTATTGTGTTTCTTTGTACATTCCTTCAATTTCTTGCTTCAGCATAGCTGTCTTGACATGCCTTTGCTTCTCAGACCGTTATTAGGCTTGATTTTAAAATGGCAGCAAGAGAACTGTGTGGAAGAATACTGCTACGTGGATCACAGTGTGTTCGCCCATTCCGCCTTGAAGATAAATGGTCCATTTTTTCAGCCTATTAGCAGAATGCATCCAAACAAGAATGAGAAGGTTACTAATTGCTTTGAATGCTACGATAATAGTGTACGGATAGATGCCGTATTGTGGCATAAACCATCTTGAGTAGAATTGCATCACGTCAGGAAAAAAAACCACAGTTTGTAATCCCACTTCTAGACTTGAGTAGACTCTACTAGAGTAAAGCAAGAAAGTGTAGAACACTATAAAAAGACTGCTAAATGGAAACAGCAACCTTTGCCATCTGAGGCTTGGTGAGCGCTGCATGAGCCGCTAACAGGGTGGGTTAAACAGCTTGCCAGTACTGAGTGATTCCAATGCTCTGTGTTTCCGTGGTTGTCAGTTAAAGCGGTGCCTGCAATAATGTGATGTGTTGCTAGCAAAATGCTTTAAATGCTACCCTGAAGGGAGGGCAATTTTAGCAAGGCTTTTCTTTTTCAATATATCATCTGCCAAGCCCAGTCATTTTTATAAGGTGCAGGAGAGCAGCCAAGAAAACAAAAAAAAGAAAAAAAAAAGTGTGTGTGTGTGTATATATATATGTACGTATGTACATATAAATTGTAGGGGGAAGGATGCTTAAAAAGTGTATTCATCAAATATGGCAAGCGAAGTGAATGTGGTGAAAAGTTTGCAATTTTACTGCATGCTGAAGATATTAGTTAGTATTTGAACAGGACGAAACTGTAATGTCATCACTGCCTTCTGAAAAGGTGCTGACAGCCTGCATAAGCAAACGTTTATCTCTCCCATCAGATCTCAAGCCAATGTGTTCGTAGGGGACTGCTGCGGGAGTTCAGCTGGGACGCGGGGAAGGCGCTGGTGTGCTGCCTGCTCGTGAAACGCAGCCCCCGCGTGCAGGAGGAATACGTCTCAAATAATCCTTTCCTAAACGGTGTATTTCCTTCTGAATCCTACACCCTGTCAGAGAAGGAGGTTGTCAGAGGGAGGTGCCTGACTGAGGAGGGGGTCTCCACCGGAGTCCCTGTGCCTGCTGGCTGACCTGGGGTTCATGGGGTTCTGACCTTTTGGATACATCCTTTCAGGTGGGAGCCATTTGATAGCTCCCTGCTCTGTAACACCGGACTTCGAAAATAACCATGAAGCGAGAACATGTTTACGATCTGATCTTGAGTCTTCGGAGTCAATGGCAAAGCTCCTGTTGACTTTCTCTGGTCTAGGCCTGAGGCTGTAACGCTATTCTGTTCAGCCACACCGTGTCAAGGCACCGCTAAGACCTCGTGGCCCAGATGGGCCTCCCCAGCATCCTTTCCCACACCCTGCCCAGAGGCCAGGAGCCCCATTTCAGCTTCAGTCCTTGCCTGAGCACTGCTGTAAGAGGGCTGGTCTCCAGCTCCATCACAGCCATAGGCCCTTTTATTCTGGACCCTGACCCACGCGCTGCCTCCACAGTTTGACTTTGACCCAGCGTCATCACCGTGAGCTTGCCCGGTGATCGGGGCCCTTGCTTGAACCTGGCTGCCCCTTGGCCTGCCCTGCTGCCTGGCTGGGGTGGTGGGACAAGCACTGTCCCAAAGCAAATGGCTTAAATTCCAATCTCATCTGTACTCAGCAATACATGGGAAACTGCCCTGCCGCCGCCCTGAGGACCCCACCAACTCTTGGCCCCCAGCAGTCCTCGTCCTGCTGTGCCCCAGCACTGGGGCTCCTCCACGTAAAACAAACCAAAGGACTAGAGCCCTAAAAGACACAGCTCACTTCTCCCTTGCCACTCCCTTCCTCATTACCTATTCCTCATAGCCTTGATGATGGTGAGGGGAAGGCCACCATCCATGTGAGGAACGACAGAGGAACAGGTGCCGTGATGGTCCCCCTTTCCTCGTTAAACTCCCCTGCTTTTATTCCTGTTGCTTCCAGTGGGATTGTCCATCCATGATACGGCACGCTAACAATTTACAGATTAGTGTCATCTGATGTTTATAGGGAAGGTGTTGATTTTACTGCTACATTACAAATAATTTCTACTGTTCCAAATGAAATGCAGCATTCAACACGGTACCAGAAATTGCATGGCATTCCCAGGTGTGCGTGCTCATGTACCCCTCAGAGCAATGTCTCTGCTGGCTTACCTAGGGAAAGTCACCTTGTGTCCTACTTCAAAAGCAGTGTTGCAAACTGCTTACAGAATTTATCTCTCTGAAGAAAAGGTAAAAAAAAGTATTACTAATTTCAGAATGTATAGTTTTTCTGCCATTAGCAGCATTTTAGTGCTCTTTTTAGATCTTCTTCAAGGTATTTTGATTCAAAAGTTGTGGTTTATTCTTACTTTGCAAGCTTTGTTGCAAGCTATTTATGGATCCCATAGATAAAATAACTTTCCAGAAGCCGAAAACGAAGGGGAGTGTAGTTCATCCAAGGCCATCTGATTCTCCTATTAATCTCAGCAATTGTTATTTCTATCCCAACAGGTGTGGTTCGCCAGGTGAGGCCCATTGTTGGACCTTTCCATGCCATCCTGAAACTGGAGATGAACTACGTCATGGGTGGAGTGGTATCTCATCGTAACATCGTCAATGTTCACATCTTTGTCTCCGAGTACTGGTTCTGAGAGAGCGTTTAAAACCCCAGACAAGAAAGCCGCTCCAACCTAAATCATTACCACAAACTATTATGTCATATACTTGTTTGTAAGACCCAATAGTGTTTTTTTTGTTTTATTTTTAAATATTTGGTTTATAGTTTAAGACAAATAACAAGCTATTACGTTGATTAGACATAGGGTGGAGCAAATTAAGTGAGCCTGATGTAGTTGTCTGTATAAATAAGTAGTGTGTAAAAATGCTCAGCTGCCTAGTAAAATGTAAAACTTTTCTAAATGTTTAGGCAGATGTTAACTATTGCTCCTTGGCCAGATAACCAGAGCGACTGAGGATGTGGAACAAAATAGATGTCAGGGTTCATTAGGATGAATATATGGTGTCTTTGGATGGAAGACGTGTGGTAAGGATTAGTAATTTCACCTCAGTATTCACTACCTTGAAGGAGTCAGATTGTCAGAAAGCTACATGTTTGCTTTTGGGCCCCAGTAGGATAACTCTGAAGAGGCACCCAGAATTGCTAATCATTTCTGAAAAGTTTAGCCTAGGTATTTAAAAAGCACCATTCAACTACGGCTACAAGAGGAATTGCAAAAGGAGTTAGAAATAGTAAGAGACTAACAAGCTATTGCACATATTAAAAAAATACTCCTTTTTTTTGGTACTTATTAATTGATTGTAAGATTATGTTTGATTCTAATTAAGCAAATACCTCTTACTGAAATTAACCTGTTACAAGGATAATAAGGCAAATGGCTTAAATTCCAATCTCATCTGTACTCAGCAATACATGGGAAACTCAGACCTGTATCTCCTGTTTATTATAGAGTAAAGCTCCTTACCTTTTTAAAATTGGTAATAAAATCAGCATGTTAAACTGTACACTTCCTATGCACCAAGCCAAGGCATATGTAATAATATAATGAAACTCACACAAATAAATGAATGTTTAATGTATTTTCTGGGCATCAAAGTACCGTATCTTTTTTTATTGCAGAACAGAAAACAAATAGCTCCGTGTTTCAGTTTGTTATGTTTGTTAAGATACAAGGAAATAAAGTAAGTCAGATGGGAAATATTCAGAAGTATGCTATGGTTTCTGCTTACCAGAAAAATTGTATGATATATCTTCCGTAAGCAAATTAGTTATATGTATATATACACATTTCCCACTCAAAACAGTCCACTATTTCATCAGTCATTATTGGTGCTAGGCGTTTATATACAATAAATACAACACTTTTTTATACAAAAGCCCCTGAAACTTAAGAGGATCTTTCCATTGACTTGAATGATCTTTGGATAATAAAGATCGTCCCCTCTGATCCATTGCAAATAAAAGACCATAGCAACTTTACTGTCTACATACAGAAGTCTTCATTCCATTCTCTGTGGCAGGGAGGCTTCTCTGCCTGCAGCATTCTCATTCTCTAAATTAAGATTTTATGATAACACATTCTCATAAATAAAATTTGATTAAAGGATACCCTCTTGATGGTATTTGTTCCCCCCACACTTACAGGGCATCCCAGCTCCATACGTAGCCTTGTTTTTAGGATGCCATCAGCTTAAAACGTGTCAGTGTTGTCAGTGGCTACCTCTTACAGTCCTTACGATTTCAATAAATAGTTACCGTATTTCTGTAGAAAAATGATGTGAAGCAGCTCTATTTGTAGCAGTTCATCATTCAACTAACTGATGGAGATTTTGGAAAACTCCAGATTACAAAAGATACTATTGACTTCAGGGATTACTAGCCTACATAATTCTGATTTAGATTGCAAAGTAAAATGTTTTATTATGCTAACAGAGTCCAAGAAAAGGAGGATGAAAGACTCTCCTGATATCGTCAAGGTTTTTTTTCTTGTCAGTGTAGGAGAAGTAAGTAGCCTTAGTACCAAAAATACAAAAACTGTTTCCATCTGATTTTCTAGACTGTAATTTTTGATCCTTTATTTCCTCTGTAAGTGGTATTTAGTTGCAGTGGAAAGAACTTGGGACAGCAGAAGTCTAATTTTAGGATCAAACTGATGAA
This sequence comes from Phaethon lepturus, assembly GCF_000687285.1. NCBI lineage: Eukaryota > Metazoa > Chordata > Aves > Phaethontiformes > Phaethontidae > Phaethon > Phaethon lepturus. Next base: position 37,313 of record NW_010554101.1, on the reverse strand, counting down.
CAAACTAATTTATGAACTTCTCCTTTCTGTAAAGGAGAAACCACACACCACCACAGACACACACCTCTCCCCTTCTTCTGTCTGCGTTTTTGAGTAAAAATAGGATAGAAGAAGGATTACTGCTACTTCCTGGAAAACTATTGTCCCAAATAATGTTTGAAAATTGCAAGCAGCTTTTTAAATAGTCCTGATGTCATATGAGAACATTGATCCAGTAGATGATTTTATGTTTTGTGTGTAATAAAATTAAAGAGTGCTTAGTGCCTTGGTCACTGTGACGTGTCTTAACTTTTAATAGATCAGCGTAGAAAAACAAGATAATTCAGTAATGATAGGAAAGATTAAATATTTCTCTCATCCAAACCTGTGACATTAAAGTTTCATCTGTTGCAAATGGGACAAATTAAAACTATTCATAATCTTTATTGGCAAATCATTAAAGCTGTTCAAGTGGGAGAACGTGCTTAGGAAACTGTCACTGAGATCTGCTGGCTTTGGATTGATTCAAATCATTTTAATTGTGGGGAAACAGAATCACAAGTAAATGAGCATTTAGAAGAAAACGAGGAGACCAGGTATAGACTGCCGAGTGTTCGTTAGCTGCTTTTTAAGAGTCATCTGCTCGGTCATACACAGAATGATGCCATGTGCCTTGGAGAAACAATCACACACCATCAGAGGAATGAGTAATAATAACACACAGTTGCAGGTAGTGCATAGGATTGAATTCCCTGATAAACTGTCTTACTTGGCACCAGATGAGTATGGAGGGACAGAAATCACTCAAAGGAGCAACGGCTCACAGGTGCTAGCCAGATTCCCGATGAGAGGAGCAGCAGGTCTCAGGTGGTTATGCCGAAAGTCAGGCATCCTGCATAGCTGGGAAGACTTTTTGTGGGAGACTGCTTCCAGGACAAGTCTTAGTCTTATGGCAGGGAAAATTGCCTCGGAGTTATTTCTAGCAGGATTAGGACAGTTTGCCTGAGTCAGTATTCAGTGTACTTAGATAGTTCTGAGTAATGGGGGGCCATAGCCTTAGTCAGATAAAATAGTAAAAAACAGGAATATTTCACATCAATCTGCTGATAGACTGATCTACTTTCTGCTTCTTCAGTTTAGAAATCACTTCCTGATGGATCTGTAATTTATTAGCAGCTAGAGGAGGCAAAATAGCATCGTGTATGTAATCCTAGCATCCTCTTACAGAGGAGGGCACGACAGCCAAGGACGATAGCAATGAGGAACAAACAAGTTTCATAACTGTTCAAATCAGTACGTTCCACATGTGATAGCTTGTGCCGTGATGACCAAATCATAGAATCATAGAATAGTTCGGGTTGGAAGGTACCTTTACAGGTGATCTAGTTCAACTTCCCCGCAATGAGCAGGGACATCTTCAACTAGATCAGGCTGCTCAGAGCCCCGAGTAGCTGAGCCGTGTGGCAGCCCTTCCCTCACACCACTTTCTCCATGGCGACTGGCTCCGTGTCACCCAGCTGGCTCACGTCAGAGCTGGCCTGGAGCACCAGTGGCCAAGCTCCCAGGAGGAGCAGGGGGAAATGGCTGCAGGGGCGGGTTGGTCGTGCTAATTACAACTTGTTGGTGCACTTGAGGCTGTGACAGGACTTGGTACCCTCGCAGCTGCCATTATGGGCAAATAAATCTTACAGCAATGGAGAAATGGAAGAGCAAGGAAAATACGGGGAGGAGGTTACAAGAGACCAGGCAAGTCACAGCAACTGCTTTTATAGGTTGCTGAAACAAGAGTGACTTGCACATAGGCAATAAATAGTTCATAAATTCCCTACGAGAGAGTCAATAGCACCACAAGGATTTTGAGAAATGAACATCAACTACTTCAGCTTACTTCCACGTGAAGTCAAAAACCAGGTGTTCTGTAGGGATGTCCCTTGCATTGGCTATGCTGGGTGTCACATGGCATTTGAGAGCCCACACACAAGTGGGCAATGCGCACCGGTTTCGGTGGCCAGGTACACCCTGTCTGGCTCCCCGTGGGCCCTGCACCCCTGTCTGGCTGCCTCCGTGGGAAGTCCCAGGGCTCACAACCCACTGCCCGCGGCAGCCTGTGTACGTACCGGGGCTCAGGGTCCGGTCTTGCCGTTCACCTCAGAAGAGCACGGATTCCTCCACATCCCCTCCAGCGGCAATTCCCCTTACGTCGTGTCTCTGTGACTTATTTCGGAGAGCTTTTGTGAACGTAAAATATTGCTCGCCCTTCCTCTACAGAAGTGGCCGGACGACCAAGGGACGTCGGCTCGCTTGCAGTAAGCACGTGCCATGTCTGTATTTTGTCTTCATCTAAATGAGATGGTCAAGTGTCTGGAAAGTGATCTTATCTTTTGTATACGGTCCGTGTGCTGTATTAGATCAGCACAAAAGTAAGAGTTAATGTAGAAAATTGTTTGGTTGTTCCCCCCCCGCCCAGATCTGTTTCATTTAACTTTTTTTGCTAGCACATTGTGGGGATACTAGTTGTAAGAAGAGCAGGAAAAATATTCACGCAGTGGTAAACTCTACTTTTATCTGTTTTTTGCCTGATGATCTAGTACATCTCATAATAAGCAAACGATGCTACAGACAGCAGAGTAACTTAAGTTTTGGAATGAATCTGAGGTAGTTCCAAGCAGAATTCAAGATGAGGCTGTCAGAATTCAGTAGAATCAAAGTAACTAAATTTGCTATTTAATATTATTTTCTTTCTTCTTTTTGAGAAAATCAAAATCTGCTTCTAAAAGCATTCCACATTTTTTTTTTACTGGGGACATACCTACTGTCTTGATATTATGTCTTCTCATTTGAATGGTATTTGTTTTCCATAGCAAGGTTTGAGTTTGGGTCCACTGGCTGCAGCTTTGCTTTTGTTTTTTAGTATGTTTAACACCCAGAACTAATTAAAGATATTCCTTTCAATTTGTGGAAGAGGCCATTCTCTCTGAGGGGAGAAAAAAAAAAAAAAATCCTTCTCTTCCCTAAACTGGGATTTTTGCTGGCTCTTTAAAAGATGTCAGCTGAGGTCTCCCAGGGATGCTCATTCCAAGGGCTTGCAGTCAGTTGCCCTCGAAAATAGCAGCTGATTGTTCTCTCTTGGCCGAGTCTGAAGCAAGCGCAGTTCCCATAAAAATGCCAGAGCCGCTTCTGGTTGGCCAGCACGCGCTTAGCCGTCAGGTCGGAAATAGCGTTTCTCCCAGGGAGAAGCGGTGAGAGGGACCAGAATCCGATTTATATCTCGGGGTCCCGAGTTCGGCTGTTCAAACCCGCCCGCAGGCAGTCCCGCACCCCGCGCCCCTCAGCTTCTGCCCGTCAGGGCTCCCCGGGCGGCCCCGCGTGCCTCTGGAGGACGCCCTTCCCCCAAATTCCCCGTCCGGTCTGACGGTGAACGGTCCCCCCGGCCCTGCAGCGGCGA
>NW_010554101.1:29820-33854 GCF_000687285.1 Phaethon lepturus | reverse complement strand
GCCCTTCCCATCACTTCTGCTTTCTGAGCGTCTTTGTTCCCCGCGGCCGGCGGTGGGCGCAGGAGGTGTGAGGCTGCGCGGAAACTGCTGCTACTAGACAAGAGACATAAAGTACACCCGTGCAAGTCTCCAAAATCATTGATCTGATGAAAGATGTTTTGTTCCTGCTGTGGCTAAGAATGCACTATCTGTTCTGTAATGAACCCTTTTTTTTGCTTTCACCTTACCCTATTTAATCTTTTTTTTTTCCTCTCCCTTTCCCTTTATTGGATTCTCTTCTGCCTCTCCTTATTTTCACTCCCTGCATCCATCTTCTTCTTTTTCTTCTATCACCGAGTGTTTACTTGTAACTGAGCAATTGAAGTTAAACGCGTCCACCGGACCCAGAAAGGAAATCTTGGAAGGGCTGCGGAAAGAAAACCCGTCCTGGGGCCACTGCAGACAGACGGAGGCACGCTGTGCTTTCGTACCCCAAGTGCTTTACCATGGCACTCTGCGTCACAGCTAGATCATGCCAGGTTAGACACCTGCATGGGACAGGTTATGGCCACCCACTTTTACATTTATTTCTGACAGTTAAGTCCATGTACCTCATCACTGCAAGGTGCAATAGCCAACGGGAGAAGACGCAGAAGCCCTTTTCTGTAAGATACTCCCATTTGGGATGGTTCTTTGTCACTCCCTATGGGAAGACAGGCCACACAGGGCGCCGCTGAGCTTCCTGCATCTTTGGCCAGCAGAATATGTCAATCAATCATGCGTCAGCTACGCTGGGTCAGAGGATCCAGGTTAAACCCCTGCTGCCCGTGGCTAATGCGGAGAAGCAACGTGAGCACAAGATACAAACACACTTTCTCCTTCCTGCTTCCAGATCTGGTTCTTCTGAGGGTTTCTCGCAGGGGCAGTGGGGTAGGCAGGTTCTGCAGATGAGAGAACCGGCTGGTATCTGTTGCTGCCCTTCAAGCCTGCATGGCCATTTGGGGGACCGGCCACGCTCTTTGCAACCTTCACTCACGGGTGACACTTTGGCCAGTACTGCTGAAGCGAGGGGCCAGTCCCTCATCATGGGCCCAGACTAATGTATTGCAGCAAGGGCCACTGGGTCAGGGGCGTGGGAAGCCACCTCATGGAGTCTGCACCACTTGCAGACACAGGGTCCCTACACTAATTCCCATGTCCTCCTGATAGCATGTTCTCACTTGCCACAAAATGTCATGGCCCCTCCATGAATTCACACTACAGTCGGGTTCTCAGACGACATTTGGTGTCTGCTTATGTTAAAAGGCAACTGGCAGAGCTGGCTTGTCCCATCAGAAGACCTGGGACTTTGAACAACAGCAAGGTGGGACTTTCCCTCCCCTCCTTGCAGCCAGTGCTTCTTGCTCTCTGGGTAGACTGGGGTCCAGAAGCACAAGAACAGCTCTTCTCTGGAACTGTGCTTAATCACTGAACTAGATTAACTAAATGTCATGTAGATAACTATGAACAATTTGCAAGTTTGATGATGATACCACTGAGATATGCCCCAGCTCATGCTGAAATGTTGTTTGGTAGTGATTAAAAAGTGAGGATTAAGGATCTGGGCTCTTTGATGCTATTCTGGTAACTGGGTATAGCATACCCAGCCCCTCCATGCCTCCCCTTACACATCTGCTAGTGGCTCTAGTAACCTCGTAACTTCACTGAGCTGTCAACCAAGAGGAACAAGGAGACAGGAGTCACAACTCGCTCCCCTTTGCTTCCTCAATGGCGGCTGGGCTACAGAAGCTCCTCCGCTCGGTGGTGAGAGGAGCCGGTCACCAGCTGGTGTCCGACAATTCACGTGGCGCGACGGTGCAACGTGGGATTTAACGGTATGCAAAGTGCTTGAGATCCCATGAGGGCAAAGCACTATTATTTTACGACCACACCAAACTTAAGTCTGGCATTGGTATTGCTCTGATGGAAATGGATTCTCTCACTCCATTTAAATTAAAAAAAAAAAAAAAGAAAGAAAAATAGTTGTCTGATACATATTTTGGTGTGGCAATTCTCACAGAATGACCTTTGCAGGTTTATTCCCAAGATGGTGATTAGCTCTTCTGTTTTGCCATTAGATGATGGCTCTCACATGAGCGAAGTGTAGTGCAGGTCACCCAGTGGTGGTGAGGGCGAACTGATAAAAGAGAAATGCTTTCGGGTTCCCCTGGTCAGACTGACCCTGGCAAAGGCAAAGAGCAACTTTCTCTGAACCTGCCCCATCAGTGACCTTGGACCTGATCAGAGGGACCACCCTCAACTCTGGATGTGAGGTAAGTTAAATTACATGCTGCTGAATTGTCCTAATACTGCCAACATTTTGGGCAGAAGTTGTAATAATGATAAAAAAGCACCAGTGTAATGGATACCATCATAACTCTGTAACTACAGTTTAGGTTTTGAAAATTACAAATATGTGTTTAAGTAAGGCTAACCAGAAAGTACTAGATGGTGCTTTAACTGTGGCCAGCTGTCTAGTATTTAGAAATTAGAAAAGAATGTTTTTTCCTTCCAAAGTGGAAAAATTGCTGTACATTTGTACATGTTGAGCTGGTGACCATTTGTCCAGCTCTACCAGGAAGCATCAGGTTATCTGTTTTATCAAGAGATGACAAAGTACTTTGTAGAACAACTGCACAAAACATGAGGAAAAATGGACTCTGTAGCCTTCAACTTACGATGCACTTTGCCTTTTATGGATTAGAGGCCTCATTTGCAGCCACTAAATTTCACTTTTTTTTTTTTTAATCAAACCCCATCAGTTCACAGCTCATGGTGAACTTGGCTTTCTTTAGTAACAATGAGTTTCATTTTGTCTTGAATTACATTTGTGAGACTTATTTCAGTGGCATTTCTTCAACTCATGCAGGCAATTCTGTTCTTTCCAACTCATGTACCTTTGGCTGCTGATCTCTCTGTAAATGTTTATGATTATAATTCTTTTTTACCCCTACCCCTACCCCTTACCCCCAGGTAAGCTTCACACCTGACCCCTTATTCCACCTACCCCTCCTTAAGCTTCTCAGATGTGGAACAGCTGGGAACATGGAAAGAGTATTTCAGCTGCCGATATCTGTGTCAGTCAAACCGCAATGAGATGTTCTGCCCCCATAAGTCGCCATGTTTGTAGAGCTGCTGGCTCCATGTCAGACAGAGACCCAGTGAAGAGGGTTATGTGGATGAGATGGGCAGATAGACGCAGGAAAGCATCTGTGTTAGCAAGCCAAGAAGCAGGCATTAACGCAGTCTGAAAACATGTGGGCTTTCCTGAAATCCTCCTAGGCAAAGGTTATATTGAAATCATCGGTCGTTCAGGCTTGACTTTGTTTTTGATGTCTGGCCAGACACAGTTAGCTGATAGGCGTGGGTGGCTGAAAGATTGCTCTCATTGAAGGGCATTGACAAAATGAGCTTTTTCTTTTCTAAACCCACAAGATTTGCCAGATCTGCAGATGAACAGCTTACTGAGACAGGGTTAGAGAGGAGCTAAGAGAGAGCTCCACGTCTAGGCTAGAGATGGGCTTACCCAGGCGGTGGCAGAAGGACTCAGAACAGGCGCAAGGGGTCAGCTGAGGTGGGATCTGGCCATCCTCTCTTCAGTGGTGGTTTTGTACTCCATACTTGGTCTAGAGGCTGCCTCTGCAGGAGCCTTTCTGTAAGGAAGACCAGAGAGAGAACAGTAGTTCAAAGAGCAGTCTGGTCAGCAGGGCCTCTCCGATAGCTCTGCAGCAAAACTAACCGCCCTTTCTCTGGACCCCCATCTCCTCTGAAACATGGAGGCAGTGGGTTGCCAAGACAGACTGGGGACCACCTGGTTCATCCTCAAGTTAGTTACGTTCTAGCAAAATGGAGAAAACACACCTACTGAAGCAAGGAGGAGGAAAAACATGAGCCAAGAGGATTGGTCCCCCAGCTGGGACGCACTCGGTGGAGCTGGATGACCGATTGTGCGCTGTTCAGAGCCGGGGTGGGTCCAGCAGCAGCTGAGGGGAGCTGCGTGTGCCCGTGGAGGGGAG
>NW_010554101.1:23858-29789 GCF_000687285.1 Phaethon lepturus | reverse complement strand
TAGGGAAAGGCCTCATCATGTCTTTGCTCCCTACGCAACACCAGGCGTACAGGGAAGCCACACTGGCTCCACGCTCCGCTGCTGTACCAGGCCTGGCTCGGCCGCTGTGGCAGCGGTCTGGATGGCTTCTGCAGTGCCACCTAAAGCAATGTTATCCAAATGCTCTCCATGACTGCGTCGGGGCCAGGACATTTTGACTTTTGTTTTATCTCCTTTCAATCATACTACGAGCCTAAATAGGTGTCCGTTGTAGTTAATGAAAAGTTTGTGATTTGTCAGGAACTCAACATCATAAGGAGACCTTGGGCAAGTGTTTTGCATCTTCACACCATTTTTTGCCCATTTCTTCTGTCTATGGAGACTATGTAGGTGGGTACCTGAAAAATCCACGTTTTCATGTTTCGTTAATAAAAGCAAGTTGTACTGAACCCTTGGGTGGCGGAGACTCCAAGGGATAACATGAAAATTTTATTAATTGGGTCATCTTAATATGTATCTTCAAGTAGATAAAAATGTTAAGACAGTTTTTAAAAACATTTCATAATATTCATAATCCAGAAATTTCATGGGAACAGTGGAAAGGCTGCCTGGGACCACTGCAAGGTGGTAATAGTAACTGGGGAGACCAAAAAGAAAAGTATCATCTCCTGCAGTCCCGAGCTCTGCAGAGACCACAGCTCTACACCCATGTTGTTGAGGGATGCTCATCAACACGTGTGAACGGGGTGGCTTCCATTGGCTTCTGCAGTCTGCAGTGGGATGTCCTGAGTTGGGAGGGTCCCGAAAGGGTGATCCTGCAGAGTCAGTCTCTAAGGGCTCAATACCTGGAGCACAGCGCTTTCGCCTGCAGCTCTTGGTCCCTGGGTCCTTCTTTCCTTGAACTGACAGAAGCCTTTAAAATGACGTAAATACCTGCTTTTGGGGTGGGAGAGGTAGTTTTCTCCTGGTGAGTGGGTGGGAAGCAAAAGTCTACCAAGCAGCGGAGCCACCTGGGAGGGAGGAGAGGCGGCAGCAGCCTGGGAGACCAGAGACCATGTTGTCAAGCCACCTCCTAAGGCAACAGTAGCTCCCTGGAACAGCCACCCCTCTTCAGTCTGAAAACACCTACTGATGGAGGTGCAGGTCCATGTGAAATGCAACTGAAGTAAGACAGGGCTGTTGATCTGCAAGGAGTAGTCTGGGATCTCCAGGGAATTTGAATTGGTAGCTCACGGTGTCCAGCTGCAGAGGCTCCTCCACAACATACCAGTCCCTGTGCATTAGCCCCCTGTGGCCTTCAGTCCTGCCATGATGACCCCAGGCAGACTAGTAAGCAAAAGTCTTGTTTGAATTTGACCTGCTCCCCTCCACGTGGCTCCAAGATGACATGTTTTGAAGGTGGATGTTGAGTCAGAAATACCACTGTCAGCAAGGACCTGATGGGCTGGGATTCAGTTGCTGAACCATGGGCTTCTTGGTGCCATTTTAGATGTCTCAGGATGTCCGAGACATCTGCGTGCTGCTTGGGATATGACAGAGGACTTCCAGGAGACCCACATCCTTCTGGAAGAGGATGGAGACCAGTGGGCATCTAGACTGTCACTAACTGCCTGGATTTCAGCATCTGAACCCCACCCCAGTGCCAGGTCCAGGGCACCTTAAAACATCGAGCCCTCCTGGGGCCTGCCCTGGTGGGGAGACGCAGGGTGGGCACAGCTTGGTGTGGCCATATCTAAACTGGTGGTGCTCTTCTCTGCCTCCAGTAGGCAAGAGCTGGCTTTATTTATGTGGGGCTGGATCCAGTTTTTTGTGTCAACAGGAATTTCACCACTGAATTCAGTAGAATAAAAGCCAGAACAGCTTCATGCTGATGGGCTTTCATAACCATTTGTTGACAAGCCACTCTAAAAGGGAAAATGAGGTTTAATCTGACAGAGATAACGGGAAAATACAGAATTGTGTAGACAAAAAATAAGCTGTTTTCTGTCATCTCATCATGCTCCTCAAGATAAGCAAAAGCAGATGCTATCTGTAGGGGAAGGTGTCTATAAGCAATGAAGCAAATCTGGAGAAGATGATTTTTCAGTATTATCTTACTTAGCCTGGAAGATGGAAAATGCAGACTGGGAAGCGACTGGGCAGAGAAGCTGAAAATATTAACCGAGAACTGACGAAACTGGAAGAACAATGTGGGCAGAAAGAAAGATTGAATAAGGGGCTGGGGAGAGTTGGCAGTTTATGGTTTTGCTTTTCCCTTTTTCATCTGATTAAAGTAATTTCATCCCAGTGGGTTTACATCTAAGTGGCTGAGTGGCTGCCGGATAATATCAGCGCAACTGCTCAGCTGAAAGAAGAGCATTTGATAGCTACCTGTATGTAAATCAGATAACGAGTTAGTTATAGACCACAAACTCCAGTATATGAAGGAGAGGTGCTATCACTTGGCTGGTTCTTGTCAGGCAAAAAACCCAATCAGACCTCCCAGTCTGCCAAAAGCTGCACCCAGGGAGACCTCTGTGTGAAGTGCCTCTGAGGGTCTCCGTGGGATCCATCTTTGTGGATCTATCAGTAGGAACTACTAACAGCAGGCTACAAAGTTTAGGTCCTGTTATTTTTCTGCTATGTATGAAAAAGCAGAGTTAAATGAGTATTTATTTTTTTTTACCCCATTCACAGAAAGCACATCAAGATTATGGTTCAGGGTGACTTACTGATGAAGCCCGAATGAAACAAATCTCATCTTCTTTTAAGTCATTCTGTTAGTCCTGGTTAACTTACATCTTATACACATTTTAAAATATTATTTTTAATAAAATACACATAGACACATTTTATAAAAATATAATAAATAGAATAATACAGGAAGCCACATAAACTGCATGCCATAAATAAATAAAGACCATCAATGTCTTGTCAGAGGAAACTGTCATTGAAGGAACTCAATTCTATCTCTGATATCTGCCCAGTGATCTTACCCGACAGCCAGCAAGGGTCTGAATCCTCCTAAAGAGGCTCTCGAACTGAATTCACTCTGATATCAGGGTCTTTTTATGGAAACCGGTGTGATCTTTAAACGCAAAACTCTAAACCACCCTGTTCTGCCCCATTTAAATGGAATTTGAGGACTTCAGTCAAAAAGAGGAATCTGAAAAAAATAATCTTATTCTATTGACAGATCCCCAGACTGGGAGGGAGGCTGCAGTCTTGATTTGACAGGAAGAGAGGGAGTTATAAACACTTGTTTTCCTCCACTTCTGCTCCTGATCATAAACACTTGGAAAAGTAAACACTGATGTGGTAACTGCAGTGAGGGTAGCGCTCATTCTGAGAGAGAAGGATGTCATAACAAAAAAAGAGAAAAAACATAGCTATAACCAAATTAGCCATGACTAATTTACAATGCTGTGTCAGGGACTATCAGATACAGATAAGTTCAACAAATCAGCTTCAAACCACAGATGCCTCACTCAGGGTTTGAAGTCCCACACATGTGAGATTAAAAGAAATCCAAGAACGTAATTATTTGCAGTATGTCAAAGAGTTTACATTAGATTTTTTGAAGGAGTTTGTAAGAGCAGATATATTATAGCCTCTTTAAGACTAAATACCAACCTGGCAATTATGTTCTGCTTATTTAATTTCCTTTGCAATTCTAATTGCATACACAAGTCTTCTTCCTCCCTGCCCTCTACAGCTCTTCAGTACCTGCCACACTCTTTGGCACTTCTTTGGAATATCGTGTAAGACGTTGTGTCGACGTAGAGAAGCACTGCTCTGTTCTGCAGCTGGTAAATGTTATATGAAACTTAATTCACGCTCGGATAAGGAGCACTCAGGTAATTGCAGCCCTGGGTCTGGTTCATAAATGCAGCATGCTGAAATAAGTGAGTAGCATCCATCTCTGAACTTACCTTGCACACACATCTTGCCCAGACAATATGCTTTTATTCTCCTCTTCCAATCACAGTTCATGGCCTGAATTTCCTTTCCTGAAGTCAATGGCGCATCGCCACTAGTTTTGACTAGAGAATTACATTAATGACTGAACCTCTTCCTCTGCCTCTCTCCCCACACCCGGTTTTCTTTTTGTTTGATTTTTCTACAATGCTAAATGCATTAGACCCTCTATAACACATCAACCTTATTATTTATTTGCCAAAAAGGAAACTTTGAGGGGGGAACAGAACTCAACAAGTATCTGATAGGCTCTGTGGATCCAAAACCATTTTCCCCATGGCCAGATTTCTGAAGATCTGCAGATGACTCTTATGACAACCTCACTAGGCAAGACAGATTAGCTATCTGATATTTAGGCACGTCAATGCTTTGTTTAATCTAGTCCTTAATGTCCTCAAAATTTGGCTGTATAACAAATAAGAAAGTATGTGCTAAGGTATTTTCAGAAAGGCATTTTTAAAAATACCATTCTTTCCTGACTAGAACATAAAAATAAAATATATTGGACTTGCTAGAAAGTAATGTACTTTCCCACTGTCCACCCTTGAATTTAAACTGGAGATTACATACTTGAAGAAAATTGACAATGGTATTGGTTCTTCAACTTGGACTGAGGAATAGAAATGCTGATTTTCTATAAAATACCAAGGCAATAAAAACTAACTGTAAACAACCTACACAGCAGAACAAATAATCACTGGAAGAATGGCTACTGATGGAACGACTTGCACGCTTTTCACCTTCACCTTATGGTCAATACATCTCATCTGAAAAGTAATACTACCCACTTTTCCTTTCATCACGAAGAGACTGTCATCACCATGCTATATTATTTCTGGCCTCACAGTATTTGCACTGCTGACCTATTATTAGTCAAGTTATACCATCATCCATGACTAAGTTGGTTTGTCAGAAGCCAGTGGGTGGAATTGTCCCAGGTCACTGTGGAGCTCATTGATGCAAATAAAAGCACTTTTCTATGGGGAAAGAAAAAAGATGAGGGACAGCTCCATATGATGAGGGGTCATCTTGTTTGACTGCAGCTGGTGACAGATCAGATGTGCATCCTGATATGAGGCTAATATGTAGCCCGAGATGTTTGGATGCAGTAGGTTATAACTGCACACTTAATTATGCTATGTGTCTCAAAGAGGTAAGAAGAATCTCAGGAGGGCTGAGCTTTATCTTCATGCTGCCCTTGATGCTCTCTATGGCCTTGAGCAGGTTGTGTAGGCTTTGTCTATACTAGCAAGCAGTGAAGCATAAAAGGATCAGATCTGGAGACTGAAACAGTTGAAGGTAAGGAGTTGATGTGCACCCTCCACGAACACACAAACCCTGCAGGTTGGGGTTTTTTTTTCTGAAAAAGGTCTAGTCTGATCTGTAGTACCGACCATCCATGAGGCTGGAGCACATTAGGAGTGCGCATCTTGATTTAGTTTCATCCAGGGTGAATCCAGCTGTTATTCTATGACCTCTCCACGGTATAAACCAAAGCACGGTAGGTGGGGACAACCAGAAGATTAACTTCAGAAGTGCACTGACGGTGCAAACTGAAATGCTAATGCAGATAAGCCCTTTACTCCTGCTGTCTCATAGGGATATTGCTGTACTAGGTTCACCTATGTGACACGTTTAGCTACCGTGATAGCATATGTGATAGCATACTTTATTTCAGCACTCACTTGACAATACTTCAGCAAAGATTAAATTATGTTAGCAGGTGTATAATGAGCAGAGGTTAGACTGAAAACAAACAAAAAAGTGGTTCTTCACACGAAGGGTAATTAAGATGTAGGGTTCCTTGCTACAGGATATTGTAGATACCAAAACTTCACAAGGTCACAAAAGTGGCTGCACAGATTCCCAGAAGTAAAATTCATGTAGGGATATTTTTTGCAAAGACTTTTCCTGTGTCTCAGGAGCTCTAAGCTGTGAATCACTAGTGGATCGAAGAGTTTCCTTCAGGAAGAATCTCTGCATGCTTGCCCTGAG
>NW_010554101.1:4380-23827 GCF_000687285.1 Phaethon lepturus | reverse complement strand
TCCTTTCAGAAAAATTCTCTGCGTGCTTGCCCTGAGTAGCCAGTATCGGTGGCTGCCAGAGATAGGGTAATGGCACAAGACAGACCTCTGATCTAACATGCTATAAGATTTCTTGAATTGATCACTTCTTTCTTTAAAAGCCTTTAGATTTTTCAAATTTAATCATTCAAATACTTTCAATTATTCAGGTTTTGAATTATTTTTATTTGAAATATCTCTTTGGAAATGATATTGTGGTTCCCAAGGGAGAGGGAAACTGGATATTCCCTTTTCCAGAATAGCTGAGCTCCTTCTGCGGACGGTCTCACAATAACGCCGCAAGTCTTCCCCCAAAGTTGGGAAATGGTCTGTGATGGGAAAGGATGAAAGCCCTATTGTCTCAGCGATGTTGCGGTAGTAAAGTACTGAAAACTGAACATTACTACTTCAGCCTCCGTACTTTGGGGACTGGGCATTCACCTTTTCAGACAGGACTCTCATTTCCCCAGAACCCAGATGCTTTTTATGCAAACAAATCTGCTCAGCCCAAATCTCAGCATCCCACCAAACAGGCAAAAAAAAAATCCCTTACTGGCTCACATTGAAGCTTTTAATCAGCTGCTGGTGGAACGCTTCAGTGCACCCCTATGACACAGTATAAATCTACAGTTTATGGACACAAGCATCTAGAGTTGCTGTTGGCCAAACTCAGACTTCTCCACGTTCTGGTGACCCAAACCAGGTCTGAGATGGCAGCTCTGTAGTACTCGGAGGGGTTATGTACCCTGTAACAAGTTTCCTTCTCAAAGACAGTTTGAGAAGCTCTTACTTCTCGGCAGTCTTTTCAAACCCTGTGTGGTGCTTTGATGTCCCATCACTGTGGCTGATGCAACCCTTGAAGCACTTGTGTTGTAAACCAGGTCTTCCATGTTGCCTGCGTTGAGAAATCACTGCTTTGCTGTGGAAGGTGTTTTAACCCAGGTGCTCTTAGCAATCCAGTATACAGGTTATCTTAAAAGATCACATAACTATAACAAAGCAGCTACAAATAACAACACAAGGGTATAAAAAAATATTAAAGAATTACTTTGGCTTTACCACAGAAAAAGAATTACACATAGTTCAATGTCCTTATGCTTGTAGTGACTATAATTCCTGTGTCCAGATTTTGGCCTCAGCCAGCAGCCTTCCTCCACAGTCCCATGCAACAGTTATGTTCTTTGTGAAATTCAAAACGTGGACTGTTTATCGATCAGTGGCTAGAACCTGGTTGATGTTGCAGGAAATACAGTTTAACCCCTTCTCCATCGACTGTGTGAGCTCTGGCACATTTTTTTTTCATATCTGTGAGTCCCAAGACACAAAACTTTGCTCAGAGGGTAGGGATTAGGGTGCCAGAAGAAGGGGTGAACATGCATTCTGCCATGGAGGACCATATGATGCGCTGCCTGTTGTTAATGAAAAGCCTACATTTGCAGTTTTCCTATATATTACGGTAAGCATGGATTTCTCTCTCTCTCTCTCTTTTCCTGGCATGCTCTCAGGCTGCTGAGAAAGAGCTCCCTCGTTGCCAGGTGGGAAGGCCTTTCTGTCAGCCACGGCAACTTTTTCCGTCTCCAAGAAAGCCTACAAAAATACAAGAACTGAGAAACTTTTGAAAACCAGCAGCCTGCAAATGCTCAGTCAATAGGGATATGTTAGGCTTTAGCACTTAGCTACCACTTTTTTTTTTAATTCAGGTAGAATTTAGGTGCACATGTGTTTATATATCAAATCATCACATCTCAGCAAGGCTGTTTGGTAATGAAAACTAAGATGGTTCAATACTAAGTGCACTAGAAGCTTAAGTCTCTGCCACAGAGCACACCCTGAAGCGTCAAGCTGACCTTTGAAAATCCTGCCTCCAGCCCTGGTCGCGTGGGATTCACGGGTCAGGCATCTCTGCAGTCTCTCAGCTCCCTGAAAAACTCAGTTTGTCAGGCGTGCCAGGCCCTCCTCTTCTCAGGCACTAGACTAGACTAATTGTATGCTGCCTCTTGGATAGGCCAAATATTCTGAAGGGGACCTGGTTGTAATTGTCATAAAACCTTTGAACAAAAAAAGATTATAAAAAGATAAGAAGAAATCTCAGAATGGGGTTTGAAGGAAAAATGCCTGCAGTCAATGGGGTTAAAACACCGATGAAATTAACTGTTTGTTTTTCAAGACAGAGCATTTATTTATATAAAATCTCTCAAACCCAAGGCAATTTCAGTCCCAAAGGTTGTCATGTAGTTGTGGTATGGCATTCAAGCTGTTCTGCTGCAACAGTCCGCCTTCAGCTATATTGCTTGAGGAAGATGAAAGGTATCCTACCTAGCTACAGCAGCACAGAGCCGTGACAATAACTCTGTGGTTACTTTAGCTTAAGTGATTATATTTTGAAATGGGAATAACAAATTCAGCGCAGAGCTGGAGAAAGCTTTGTGATGACTTTAATTATTCACTTCTAGTCGTGTAACTGGATTAAAAAGACATTGCAGAATAGTAACACTGTACTTGACATCCTAATTTTTCTTTTTTAAAGGGTTTTCCATATCTTGAGCTGCTTATTTTTTTCCTTCCGATAAGATTTGGGATGCCAGTTTGGGTGGGTTAGGTGTATGTTTCAGCAATATCAGGATTACTTTGTTTAGCTTTAGCTTTTATGTTATATTGATATATAAAAGGTAAGGTGCCAAAAAAAGTTACTTTAAAACCACAACGCACGTCCTTTTTAGCAACAGATCTGTAAGAAATGCAGGAGAGTGTATGTGTTGTTAAGAGCTGGTTGTAAGGGGATGCACACGGAAAGCTGTTTGCAATGCATGGACGGAAGTTTGATCTGGTCCAGGAGAAATAAGTGCCATCTATTGAGACTCTATCCATCAGCAATTAGCATATCTCCACACACATCTCCCTTCCAGGATGTATTACTATGCCCATTTTTAGTTTGAGGTTTAAATTTTGTGAAATGGAGCTGCGCAGTATGGCCAGAAAATGGCCGGATGCTCAAAGGAGGCAGCAGAAAACAGTGGGGTCTGTAACCCGGGGCAGAGTCCCGGGAGCGTGGGAGGGACGATGCCGTGGTCCCGTTGAGTTTGACCGCTACGCTGCAGCATGTTTGCCCATGCATTTATGCAGCACTTCATCCCGCCAGCATCCCAGGGCATACAAATGAAGGGCAGAAACAAGGGCCAGACTATCCAGCCCAACCCCTTGCAGAGATAATGTTCTTGCAATTAAGGAAATTCACCCTTGTTCAGCCGAGGCAGGTAATGAAAACCAGGCTAAGCGGGCCACCACCCCTGCATGTGCTCTCTGTATGGCAGCTGCTTTCCTGCTTTCCCCCTTCCTGCTTCCTCGTTGCTCCCCCAGCCCCGAGGAGACGGCGGGTCTCTGCTTTGTGTGCGCTGGCTCCTCAGCCTCCGCTTTCCAACAACCGTATTTCCCTGGACCCTGGGCTGAGTTTGGCGAAGCATTTCCAGGTATCTGCTTACGCTCTGTGCTCCTAGACAGAGAGAGAGACCTTTGGTCTGCCCCACAGCCGTTGTGTTTGTTGCTGTCCCTGACAAAGTGGGATGCGGATGCGTGAAGAGGGGTTCTTGGCTGGGGATGTTAGGCAGGTTTAGTAGATTGGTCCAGCCAAATTTCTCTAAGGAGAAATTGGAAATGATGTTGTGGTTTCTCTAATGAGAAATTTCTCTTGCACACAAAGTGTAGCTAACGATAAAGAGTTTTCACTAAACCAAGGTCAGAAAGAATCCTAAAGTCAAAATAATTCAAGGAACAAAGCTTCCCTTTCTCCTCTGAAGAGTATAATCCACAGGACAGTCGGTTTAGTTGACAAAAGGATTGGAAAATCTGATACATGCAGACAGATGCAGACATGTATAAGATACATAAAGTAGTTACCTGTAGGCAAAAGGAGTATAACACAAGCATACTGATGTTCGTCCTTGCAAAGGTGGGGATGTCAGTATAAACACTGAAGTGCTGGTTTCCATACCATCATGTAACGATCCATTTTTGACTCTTGATAATGTACGGGGCAAACTTACTTGCCCCTTCAGCTGATGAGCACAGAAGCAACCTGCCCCTCTGGTGGCACGGGGTCACCTGGACAGGCTGCAGGAATGACTCAAGTGTCCAAAATCAGCTGAGATCTTTTCAAGACTGTATTACAGCCCGCCCGGGCTCCGGCTGCTCCTCCGGAAAGGTGTGTATCTTCCATAGCTCCTACAGCACATCTGCCGGCCCGGTGCGGGTATCTCGGCTAGCCTAAACCATCTATTATGGCACTGCACATCTGTGTTGAGGCACCTGAATTGCTTCCCTCGGGAGCTCAGCTGGAGCCTGTATTCAGAGAGAATTATGGCCAGGCAACAGTGGATTTTCACCATTGGGAAGACCAACACACTGTGGAAGGAAGAAAAAAATTATAATAGATTACATAGGGATTGCCTGACTAAAATGCTACCAGCTGTGCACGGGAGCAGGGAGTTTTGTTACTGCTAGCAGGAAAGGGAGTAAAATGCCCACTTTGTTAGTTGGGGGAGACCCAATTTGTAAAGCTTGAATCTGCATTCAGCCCAAAGTCCAGGGTTATTTTGATCAAAGGAGTGAGTACAGCCTGCTGCAGAGACAAAAACAATAGCCAGATTGGACTGGCAGAGAGAGAGATGAAGCTTTCAACTACCAGCTTCTCATTTTTTGGAGCACTGAGCCTGGATACAGCTGTCCAGGAGTGCATTAATGTACAAAGAAGCTGCATTTGGGAGCACTGAAGCTCTGCTGGGTAGATAAAACAACTAGGAGTAGATTAGATTGTAGCGTGCTGAAGGAACATCTGTTTTGGGGAACTGCAGGAGGAACAGACAGAAGAAGACAATATAATGTGCAAAAGTTAAGTTTTTTGACAGTGTTGTCAATTGTTTGATTTCCAATAAAGTTCTTTTCACTCAACCGTCGGTGAACTTCCCTGCTGCTCGCTGCTGGCACGGAGCTGGGCCATTGCGGGAGGTGCACGGGCTTTGCCTATAATGGATACTGGAGCAGAGAAGGGCCAGCTCAATGGCCATACTTGATTTAAAGTGGTGAACCTCACCAAAACCAGCATTTATGATGTCGTAAAAGAAGCATCTGCATTGCTCAGGGTTATTTAAGAACTATCTTTATTGAATCACTCATCGGGTCAGCAACATGATTTTACCAGCACAAACCCCTCCTGCTCACCTCTTTTATCTCTCTGCACGATGCACTTTTGTCCTGAAAAAAATAAAAATAAAAACCAAACTGCTCCTGACAACAACAGTCATTTGAAGAAATAAAAATGCTGACAGGCCAGAATTGCTCAGCAGCAGATACCAATTTTGCACCTACAGTTGCAGAGGCTACAGGGACCTCGGAGTGCCGCATTCCCGGTGAGGATAACATCATTGATTTATTTCATAATTTCACCTGCCTCTCACTGATAGATGGCTGCTTATTTTGATCCCTGGAAAACAGTTCTGCACAATACCCTAGGTGCATTGAATGCTCCAAAGGTCAAGCAGCTTGAGCATGGGAAAATATTTGTGAATGAGGCCCCAAAAAAACTACTGAAAGAGGTGATTTCTGGCTCAAAGATTAGTCTTCATTTAGAGACTGAGAATTTATTGCTGCCCAAACCAGCATTATCAGCTTTCTGTCAGCAACAATCATCAGGATTTCCTTTCCCAATCAACGTGAGCTGTGACCTCATCGTTGCAAAGGTGAAACCCTGACAGGGATTAAAGGCTAATAGAGAGAAATGAGGTAGCAGGGCTAAACAAAGAGGAGATTGTTACATGGCAATAGCGAGCTCCGGCAGAATGTTACAGCTGAAACACGAACCTCCGAGCCAAGGGGGAAAACAGGGTATTTTTAAGAAGAGCCTGAGCAACGCTGGGTCTCTCCGTCCTTCGGTGGAGAAGCAAGGCAGACTGCCATCCTTGCCACCAGAGATTTCTGAAGCGGGATTAGCATAGCCTTGCGGTTTGTCAAGTGTTTAATTGCAATTCTGCAGGGACGCAGCCTGAAAGACACTGGAAACCAATTTAACAGTCATGCCTATCATTATATACACCAAATTGCTCCTGTGCACATATAATATTTAGTAGTCTGAAACAGAGATGCTGAGTCTGGGGGCAAGGCTTAGAACATGAAAAGTGATGAAAGGCAAATACATGTCTGATATTCATCAAAGCAATTTAATCCACAGCTGAACAGTGAAAAGAGGTAAAAAGGATTTAATGTTGTTGATCTGTGAGTTATTAATTTTTTTCACTCATCCCTTCACTTTCTGGAACCAAGAAGTGAGGATATTTTTTCTGGGGAGATTCTCTTCTCTTAAAGGTCACTCTTGGCTGCTGCAATATCTTTTCATCTTAAAACTCACTGCAGACTTGATGCAAGTCCCAGTGGCAGCCGTACATATCGTAACTTCCAGTGGGCTCTGGATCAAGCCCTTTGGCAGTCTCCAACATACCCCTGGGTTTTTCCAGCAGAGGTAGACTTGTGCTATAGCCCAGATCTAGGTATTTTGGAAGTTCATGGCATCCAGGTTGCTTTCTGCATGTTTCAAATGTCTCTTCAGCCCACCAATACAGGATGCTATCTCCTCCTCCAGTGTGCTGGGCCCTCTTTAAAAGGGGACAGATAATTTGGCCTCGCACCAGAGCACAGAAATTGCCTGAGAGTGCTGAATGCATCAGCACCTTACCGCATGAAGTCTCCAGGTTGCAATCGTTTCTGAGCATGCAAGTGGAGGATTAGAACCCAAATCCAACTCATACAAGAATAGTATTAAATTTGATGTGGACCTGTTGTTATATTTGATATGGTCTACTTACTTATGGTCACATCTCAACCTGGCACAATGATTTCATGTGAATCTTAAGCAGAAAGGCCAGATGAAAACGTTTTTATTATGATGAAGTATATATCTCAGAGTCCTTGCTGATACTAAGCAGCCTTCAGAAACTACTCAGAATAAAAATATATCCAGCCTAATGCATTTAAGGGCATTCTGTGAGGCATCAACACATCTTTAAAATCTCCAAGGTACTTTATTTTTTAGAGATTAATGTCAGCCACAAATACAATAATCTTAAGTCCTTCTCTAGTAAAAAATAACCAGCTCAAGCAATCTGGTTGATTCCCAGCTCCCAAAAGGTGGAGCTGCAGGAACAGCCTTCAGCTGCTTTTGGAACGTTTTTAAGCTTGCTCTGAAACTTGAAGTCACATGCGGATAATCCTTAGCCCACAGGGAAGCATTAAGATGCAAGGTTCATATCTGCAGAGGGTAGCCCGACTGAAATTTGGTTTCTAAGTGATGATAAAAACATGCAGCAGCTTTTGGAGGCTGGGTAAAGCCAGTGCCCTTTCTGGGCTGAACTGTGTGTTTTTGGCATGGCTGAGACTTCACTCAAGGGCATTAAAATATTTAATTGTATGAAAACCTTAGAAATATTGGGATTTAGAAATGCTATGGCTTGAACTCTGTTTTTTAGTGCTACCAGGCTAAGAAATATGAAGCGTACTGGGGTAGAGGTATAAAGAGTCCTGTAGCAAAACCCAAAGCTATCCAACATCAAAAGGCGAGTGGCAGGCTGTAGATTTGTTCGACAACAGTTTTTGGGGAGGAAGACACATATATCATGCTGAACTGAAGGGGAATTTAAGTAGGCACAATGCAATTACCTTACCTGGAATCAGGCCAGAAGACCAGACTAGGATCTTTATTTTCAGTGAAATCTGCATGGATTTATGCTTGGCAAACTAATTTCCATGAATAATTTATTAATTGATATAGTCTCTTTTGTTTTCAATTTAATTTTTAGTGACCAACCACCTGCAAACAACATTAACTTTTCTCTTTCTTTCTTCCTGTCTTCAGTTGTGATAAAACACTCGCCAGGATCAGTCGTTGTCTTTCTTGCAAAGTTCTTGGGTTTTTTATTATATTCATGCAATTTCTGCTTCACTGATTACTGGATCTCCACGTGCGAGAAAAACTAAAAAGATTTCAAGATCTCAGCCTATTTACATATCAGGTTTGAACGTTTTTACCAACACCTGAGTTTGGGGGAGGTGGTTTTGCAGACTTTTACAACATGGGAATATTTTATAGACAAAATCAACAAATACCATGTCGCTCATTAACATGTCTTTACCAGGAATGAACACTGAAGGTTTCACGGTGCCATGTGGCATAAAGCACCTCCATCTCCCTCAAATTACGAGGTGTGCGGGCACCTTAATTCCCACACAGCCCTGTCTTATCCTACAGAAACTCTTACCCTACAGAATTAAGATATGTTCCTTCGAGATCTTTGGCCTGGTGTGTTTGAATGCATTTTTATTTGTATTACAATAAACTCTAAAGCATAACAACTAGGGAAAATAGCAGTGCTTTCCTCAACATAACCTATTAAGGGCACAGATCGGCATAACTCAGCTACAACTACCAAAGCCCTCCTCGTTTCCCCCCTCTTTCTGCAAACACACTCTAATTTGGAGTGAGCTGGAACTATTTTTTTCACTATATATATTGAAGACAGACTTGGTGTTTGTATTGGCCCAGGGCCTGACGTGGCATTTGTGAGGACGAACCACAAGCATGCGTACTCCTCCTAAGCTGAGCTAGGAAAATGTGCGCTACAACCAGAAACTACCTTCTCCGGCCCCCACGCCGTTTCCAAACCGACAAGGCAAGGAGGAAAGTGGACTTCAGGCTCCTCCCTTCCAACTCGTAGCCATGGCTTCCCCTCTCTCGTCTCACCACCCTTGACAGGCACACATTGAGGCCACCTCGCCGCGCGAGGGACGGTGAGGGCTGCGCGAGCGAGCTTTGTGGGATGGCTTTTGCAGGAGTGGGAGGGGAGGAACGTGGCAGTGGTCATAAATGGATGGAGTTTTGACTTTTCTCCCAATAATTCGTGAAGCAACACAGCTAAGCTTTCAGGGAGGAGAAGGTAATATGCCCCTAATATGGGTAGTAATTGAGCACATTCCCAACTAGAGCAAGGAGGAGAGGATACTCCAAGGAGGCAATTATAACTCTCTATCCCAATTTTATCCCTGCTGTGCTGCTGGAGCAGCTCTGCCCCTAGCCCTGGCTAGCAGTAACTCACGTTCGCACGTTGCAGCGAGCAAAACTCCACTGCGGTATATAAAGACATATTCTGTAGTAAGGTTAATCCGAAATGGTGCGATAGAGAGGTTTGGCGTGTGAAGCAACTAATGAACCGCAGAACCTTTTGGCTTGGATGGTCATCTGTTCAGATCTCACCCAAGCTGGTAGCAGCCATAGTCCCCCAGACAGAGACTCTCCTGTTCTTGTGTGTCTTTCACAGGGAATCGTGGCTTTCTGACCGCTACCCCAACGTCCGGTACACGTAACACCTCCCTGCCCGGTAGCTTGCCCGAGACAGACCGGTCCTGCGCCAATGGAGCCGATAACGGATCGCATTTCAACAGGCACAGTCTTAGGGTTCTACCTTTACGACGGTTGTCAGTGGAAGTGCTAGAAACTGAACGCCAGCTGAGACCAGGCTTTTTCTGTCCCTTGGTATGGGAAAAGCTCCCAGGATATGGGCCTGATGGTGTTTGTGCTGTGCTCGTTCTAGGGGCAAACCCAGACATTATTTTCCAATAAATTCCCAGACTGATGTAAGGAGGAGATTAAATTTGTCTTGGTGTATGTGAATCAAATCTGATTTACAGTGTGAGGGCTTTCCAAGGACTAGCCACTACGGAGCGAACCAGCCCAGGTTCAGCCCCTGTGCGTTAACAGTGATGCTCGGGGCCGCAGGAAGCCATCCCGTTGTAAGGTGGGAATAGCTCCTGCGCACAGGGGTCACAGAGATGCTCGTCCTTGTCTGGGGTCAATGGGAGCTTCTAGATCCCCGAGTAACTTCCGTTGTCAAAGCCATTTACTTTCCATCTCTGCTCAGCAGAAGGTTGTTCATCTCCTGGAGGTTAACTCCTAGAAAATGCCTTCATTTGCAGTGTGACTGGAAAAAATGCTGTCACTTGAGCTCATCAAGCTCATTTGACCAATTCATTCAGTGAAACTACATATTTCTTTTGCTAAACCACCAAATTCAGTTTCTATTTTTTTCACATAATTCCTTGAGACTGTATTGCTGGCACTTAGTATTTGCAGTTCTATACTTAAACTGTGGTAATAAAAGTAGTTGTGTGTTGTCATTTCTACCTAGATTAGGATGCACTCTATTTTCTCTGGTTTTATCCAAATGCTGGAAAGCTTTTAATGAAAATTTATTTCTTCCTTCACATTAAAATATTCATAAACATTTTTCAGAACCTGGACAATTTCAGAGAATTTTCTATCTGAGAAAAAAATCATTACTGTTTTGGAAAAAAATCTGAAAAACACTTTGTTTCATCCAAACTCAAAATTTTAAGAAGATAGTATTATCCAAAATTTGGAAAGTTTTAATCAGCTCTGAGACAGATAGACTTACAAATTGTTACAAAGTTAATATATTCTCATGGGGGTTTCTTGCGATAAAAATGGATAAAACCTCTTTCCGTGTAAGGTTAGCAAGATCTAACTGAGACACTCTACCTGAGCATCTCCTCTAAGTGAATTATTAAGAATGCAAAGGTAGACATATTGAGAAACTGCAGTTAATATGTTTCCCTGATACATTCCTCAGTCATTCACACATCCTCTTTTTGTTTAATCATTAAATCAGTCAATCTTTTCTTTTCTGCTCCATGTGAGTCTAACTTATATTGTTGTTTAGGGATCTCAAACATTTTTTCCCTCAGAAACCCTGCAGTGATTAACGAGATGTTTTTAAAAATCAAAGAAAAAAGAAGTCAAGAAAAGAGGTTTTTGTCTTTGTACAAGTGGGTTGGCTTCACTTCTCTTGGAATTTTTTCCCCTTTACTCTTGTTGAGAAAAGATAATCTACCTACCTAGTTTATGGTGAAGTCCTCTTAGCAAGATTCTTAAATTCAAAAGACAAGTAGGACGGTGTTTTTAAGAGACATTATTGGACAGAGCGTCTGTAGAGTACGAAATGCAACTTTAAAAGGAAGGTATTTTTTAGAATCTTGGCTTGAGGAAGGAAGTTGGAAGCTGCTGTCAGCCCAACTCTCTGTTTGCCACAGGTCAATGAGTGATGAGAAGAGATTACAGCGCAAGTAAATAATATTGAGTAACGAGCTTTGAAAGTCTTCTGAAGCTTTAAGCTTGCATTTACTTTTTTTCATTTCTTCTGCATCAGTCTGAATAAATCTTCTTAATTAAAAAAAAACAACATCTGGAACAAACATTGATTTGTCACGTAAACCACAGCGATCGACAAGTCTTCTTGCTGTTTCTGGCAGTAGCGGAGTGCTGCGCTGTATCTGCTCGGGGGACGGACTCTGTAGGGTTTTGTCCATCCAGCCCTTGTCAGGAACATTTCCCCCCGGACCTAATTCTCTAGAGCTTTCCCTTGGCTGGCGTCTTTCTGCCCTGTGCTCAGACATGTGTGGGCAGCCCCATGCTGCCCTGTGCCAGGGGGGCAGACAGAAGGGATGCGGATGGCATTTTCTGGTTCAGAAGCTGCCTGTGGCTTGCTCAGGGTCAAGTTTGGGGTAAGGTCTTCTGTAAGTTGTGGTGGAGTCGTCATCACTGGAGGTGTTAAAAAAGTATGTAGATGTGGCACTTCAGGACACCGTTTAGTGGGCATGGTGGTGTGGGGTTGATGGTTGGCCTTGATGATCTTAAAGGTCTCTTCCAACCTTAACGATTCTGTGATTCCATGATTCTATGAACTCTGGGCCATGTCACAGCAGTACGGGTGGCCGTCTGCCCAGCACAAACTGCAGAGTTTATCTTACTTTCCAGCTCTGACCTGCTTCCCCAGAATCACCTGCCCTGTCACACTTTGCAGGAAGGGTGGCAATGCCAGTTATCACGTCCTGCCCTCTCATGCTCCCTGTCCCTCATTCCTGCAGGTCCCCATCTTATCCCTTGTGTTAAGGTGTGGTGAGCCACCATGTGGTGGACCAGCATCAGGAACTGATCTGTATGGAAATAATGTAGCAAAAGCTGAGCAGTCAGATCAGGTCACCAAGCCAGATGGATGTGTGGCCACAGAAACACTCGCAGCAGCACATCACGGGAGGAGGGGAGGTGTGGGACACCAGCAACCAAGAGTGGGCAGGAGGTTGGAGGGCAGAGGGTCCTGGAGTTGGCTTCCAGCTTTCCTGCTGGATCAGCCCTCTGAATCAGCTCGTTCTTCTGCCAGGTGACCTCCAACAACAGAGCGAGGGTGGGAACCGGCACCCGGGGCAAAGCAGGAGTGCCCCTTCCCCAGAGCTGTCAGCTCCAGCACCAGTTTGCGGCCATCGCGTTCGCCTGGCTCAGCTCCCTGAGCTGGGTCGCTGGCCATCGCCACCGGCGCAGGAGGGAGGCCAGACAGTTTCAGGGCAGACAATTTAAGTCATCTTGGGCTTCTGAGAAGTACAGTCTCGCACAGGGTATTTACTGCTCTTCCCCCACTCCTTGTTTACCTGCCAGGGAATGCCGCGGGGCAGAAGCGGGGCTGTGAGGCTCACTGGCAACTTCTTCTTGATGTTTGCCATTGCCCCAAGGGCTGAAATATGCCCCGGTTAATGATACCCCAGTAAAATACCAGTGTATCAGAGCGGAGCTGCATTGCCCTTGTTTAAAGGCATATGGGAGAGGCCAGACTGTTGACAATCAAGGTATCTAAAATGAGGAGAGGAATTTCTTAGAAAGGCTTTTTGCGGCATATCCATATGCATCGACGTGAGACTAAAGCAGCCTAACTTATTTAAGAGTGGGAACGTTGTTAAACAGTGAACACAGTGGCCGAGTCTGCTGTTGTGTTTAAATCTCAGCTACCATTAATGGGATGGGAGAGGGGAGGAAGAAAAGACAAAAATGGCCCATTCACGACAAAACCAGTCATTATTTCTTCCTTTACAAACAATGGGGGGAAAAGGGAAAAGTGCTCTCATGAGAACCTCTATGAATTCCTTAAGAGGGTGTACTTTAGATGGAGAATAAGCTAAACTCTGTGAGATGTTGGGGTTACTAGGGTAACAATGCAACGTTTTGAATACGAAAGCAAATAAATGTATAAGCCCAAAGTAAATCATTAATGTGCATCAGTATTTTTGAGATGGGTTGGAATGACTTATATATTGTAGTCCCCCTTTATTTAATATTTCAGAAGTGTTCTTTGATTTAAAAGCAAACACTTAATAGGCCTCTCTTCAGACAGTTATGCTCCTTTTCTACATAGCACTCTGAGACGAGACTGGTTATTGATGCCATCTAATAGAACAAACATGCAAAATTGATGGAGTCAAACAGAAGAGAGGGGCCTTGATACATCAAGAAACTTAAACACAGGCGTTATTTTAAGGTTGCGAATCATCCCAAGGCTACTCAGTTTCTTACAGACTTGGGTTGGCTTGAGCACCCTGCTGAATTAAGGCTTACTCGGTCAATCTGCATTATACTTTTTAATTGCAGCGAACGATTTTTGGCAACAGTGTTTTTTAACCAAGTCTTTCTATAACAACAAATGAAAAAGTTCTTTCCCAAGAAATTCTTATGTTCTTATTCTTATCATTTTCCGTTTTTAATACAATGAATTCAGACCAGGAGACCCGTTTGTAACTGCATGGTGAATAACCCCTAAAGTTGAACACTCAGTTGAAGAGATTTCTTACAGGACCATGACTTGGCCTTGAGGCAACTTCTAGTTGCTAATAGTTGCTAAGAATTATGGATGACCATTTTTTCCGCAAGATCCAGCCACTGTTCCAACAACTCTTCCTATTTTCATCTCTATTCTAGTGATATACTCAAAGTTTGAGCTACATATTTGGCAGTGCTAAAACACTGTAACATAAAAATGCTACTAAGATGGAACAAAGAGAGCTAGTGGTACTTAGCTCATCAGAGTTTAGGACCCGCAACAGAGGATTATTTCTAAGATGAAAAAAATACACTGCATGTTTAACGTTACGGAAGGGAATTAAACTATGATCTGTAGTTTAAAAATCTTTGTAACTACTTTCATGAGTCCAGTAGAGAAATTAAAATCTTCTCTGATATGGGAAAAGTTAAATCTGTGGCAATTTATTCAACGATTGGAGTTTTTGCAGTTCATAATGTACATGAAAGATTACCAAAAAAAGTTCTTAGGTAGTGTTTCTTCCCAGGATTATTTTTGGAAGCTCCTATTTGCTGTACATTATTTGTGTCCCTTCTGTCTTGAAACGTAAGTGACAGCAAGTTTGTAAGCAGCTTCTCTTGCTGGTCTGAAGAAGGATGTGGGTACACAAGAACTCCTCTGGTTTCTGCAACTCGGTTAATGGTCTAACAAAACATACCTTTTTTTGCAAATCTGGCCTCGTTCAGACCGTCTCAACTACAGCAAACTCCCGAGAGGGCAGCCTGCTACTGCAGCTAGTGGTTTCCTCGCAAAAGCGCTGCGCCGGGACGCTTCTCTCTCGGGACATCCCGCTGACCGTGCCGTGAAACGATGTGCAAGTATAGAGGAGAGATGGGGGAGAGCAGCTGCACGGCTGAGGTATGGCACAAGCAGGAGGGGGAACTCCACTGACCTTGCCTGGGAAGCTCCCAGCTGGATGATGGTGCCACACCACATCACTGCTGACAGTTCCCTGAGCAGATTCCTTCCATGGGTAATTAGCCATCACAAAGCATGAATAGACTAGTTTTCTATTAGGAGGCTGAATTTTAGCTGACAAATTAGACAGATTCCCTGAGGCCAGAGTTATGCAGCTTTGCCAGCCTCACTAAAAATGTGATTTATAATAGGTTCCTCGGTACAGGCACTCCTTGCTTCAGGAATGAAAGTGCACACCATGCTTAGACTCTTCACCTAACATGATGGTCTTATAAACCTTTGTCTTCTGCTAGGAAATACTGATTCTGTTACCTGCTTTTGATTCACCAAGTGACTCGTCTTTTGCCCAACTGAGCGTGACAGTGCTGGGAAACGACATGCCGTATTCAGAAGTCAGGCATGTGCAGGTGTAAATAACATTTTAGGAGGTAAAGGGGTCTTAGTTTGGGAAGCAGCTGGATGGAGTTTCTAGCTGGGAAAACAACTCAACAGATCTTGTCTAAGATACATCTCTGGCTTTCGATGACGTTGGCGTAAAACAGAAGCACAGGAGCAGAGGTTGTGGCCCACAGAGTTCAGACCGCTTACCTTATGTTAATTATGCAAGAAATATCTCATCCTGCTTTCGATCCTGCAGCCATCCTGCATGTTACCCTGCACCAGGGCGATGGACAGCGTGAATCCCAATGCCTCTTATTTCTGAGCATAGCCCCAGGGGCACGCTGAGCCCGCAACGCCGATTCACCCGGCAGGCAAGGGTGGCTATTTCATCAGTACAGGGCGAGCATGGGTAAAAGACAAAAATGAAGTCTAGCAGACACAAATGCCATATTCTGTTTCAATTCCCCTTCTCATCCTGCCTCTAAACCAGACCACACAGAAAGGGAGACAAACAAGATGTTTTCTCAAGGCTAACGGAAGACCCAGAGTCTTGCGCGGTTGCAGAGTCCTAGGTAACAAAAATGATGGGCAAGGAGAAAGGGGAAGAGAGAAGTCAGGAGGGGCTGTAGGCTAACATAATCCCAGACCCGGTTCTTGCCAGCCGAGGCTCCACCTTCAATTCAGCTCTGTGTCTTCTCCTTATTTACCCCTCCAGTGAAACCGGTATTTGTATTCAGTGAATATCAGCACTTGCTCAGATCAAAAAGCAGGCTCGCCCATCCCTGACAGTGTCTTGAACATGTCTGTGTTTGCACGGCATTAATAGTTAATATTTATTTTAATTATTAATTTATATTACTTAATAACTGCATGCAGTGTTATTGAGGTACCAGGCACATCCAGAGGCTGGTAAATGATGTGGGGAGAGACTAATAAAACCCACGTAGTCTGGATCTAGCGAACAGCTAATGTGTGTGGCAGACAGATGCAGACACAGTGGGCTGATTTTATTTGTGTGAGTTTTGGGCTTAAGGAGGACACTGCGCAGGTGAACAGATGGACAACCCCCTCCTTCAAAACTTGCTTTTATCTCCATGTGAGCTGGGAAATTTATAGCTCCATAGCATTATTACTGCTTGTCATTAAAGATTGTGGGATTTTAAAATTTAGAAAATCAGAGTCCTGTCGTGTAAATACAGATAATGACTTCTGCAGAGGCTGAATCTTATAATCAGCACATGCAGAAGGAAACCATCTAATTTCATTTATATTTGTGGCTGTTTAAGGAAGTTAAGATGGCAGTTTTAAAAAAAAAATTCTATCTGTCACTTAACCTTAGTCTACTGACATGATCTTGTGGGAAAAAAAACATATAAAACACAAATGGATCAAAGTTTCCCTTCAGATACATAATTAGATGAAATTTTTGGACAGTCTTTGTGTGCTGGTTTAAAAGAAACACAATTTTCTTTCTTTCAGGTCCATAGGTATGACAGCAAAGTTTCATCAGTTATTTCTTTGGTGTGTTGAGGTTTTGAAATTAAAAGCAATAAAATATCCTTATATCCACAAATCTTCTGAAATCTTCTGAAGATGTTACTTTGACAGCAATATTTGTTCTCTTTTTTAAAGTTTAGGTTGCATGTTTCTTTCAAAGGAATATAAAGCTGGCATAGGACAATTCTAAGAAAATAAGATCTGAGATTTTTAACTAGATCTTCATGTGTTTCATAGTATTATATCAAAATTAACACTCACCAATTTTCACTGTTCTTTTCTGATGAGTATTAAACTGCTCTTATAATTGCAAAAACTGAGAAAAACCTAAAGAAAAAGATTCCGGAGAGTTGAAGTTTGAACCCATTATTTCCCAGTTCTGTACCTGTCAGGCAGTCTGGCAGCTCCCTCTACATAATTGGATATGTTTTGTCTTTAGAGAGAGACAGAGAATGCATGTGGCAACTTCTGAGTTGCCAACAGCATCTTCTAAAATAGTAATTCTTACGATGACATAGAACTGGCTTTCATATATGCTCCAAAACCAAACTTTGTAGATATTTGTTTCCTAACACCTGAGATACAAATCCCAGTCCTGTTGCCCTTGTCTTACATTTTAAGTCTTGTTTTTATGAGATTTATTTGGCTCCTAATCTTATTTCTGTGTAGGCTAAATGAAATGCTGCAAATTTACTCATCATCTCTTGTGATTCGAGTTTACAATAAAGAGTCCTAGATTCACTCATGAAATTATTTTATATTTCACAAATGGAGTTAACAAATTAAATGAACTGAACATCTGCACTGAATAATGTGAACTCAATATAGTCATTCAGAGAGATGCTTTTAGGTTGAGTTCTGCAGCCCACTATTTTACCTCCACTAGATGTCAGTCTGTTGACAGAGCTGGAGGGGTTTAATCCCTATTTCGCAGTAAGGAGCATGGTCAGGATCACAGCTACAATTCTTCACTTCCAATCACCAGCAGTAACCCAAAATAGGAGATACTCTAAGTCACTATATTGCTTTTTCCTGTTCTTTGCTCTTTTAGCCCCTGTCTTTTCCTTCCAGCAAATTTCTCAGCATTGACAAGGTCCACCAATGCTGATAAATGGGAGCAGTGCCGAGTAACGCGGAATTCCCTGCGGGCATTTCCCTTCGCTCATCCATTCATTAGGGGACAGACTTGACACGTCTACTCAGGAGGACTACTTCACTTGTGAGTTCCTCAAAAATATTTAAGTGTGTGCCTTTTTACTTGCTGACAGCAACCAGGTGGTGAGGAGCTTTTTGGTTATTTCTGTTCCTTAGGAGGGATATTTATTTTTATTTTCTGGGAAGAAGATACAATTTCAGAAAGTATTCTCACCACTCCAATAGTGTAAGACAGCTGAAGGAGCCGGGCTTGACTGCAGGCTTAGCAGATGAATTAAATTCCCCAAGCAGCAGAATCAGGATAATATTTCCAGGACCATACACAGAATTTTGGCGGATTTTGTGCACAGGTGGCTTCTGCAGCCCCAAAAAGGTAAGTTTCCCATGTGCAGCTCTGTAAACGTCATGCAAGCCTAGCATGTCAGGTTTAATGCGCACGTGGAGAGTGACTACACACTGCATGCAAGGGCGAGCCTGCTTGAACTCTCTGTCCTGTGGCACACAGTTGCTCCTTGTATACACAAAAGCCTGGTGAGCGCAGTACAGAGCACAGGAGTGATTTATGTGCACGTACTTACTAGCAACTTTTTGGATGCTCAGCTGTCCAGGCAGCTGAAGTTCAGAAAAACTGTTGCTGCTATCAAAACACAGGAAAAGCCAAGATTTTCACATGAGAGATGAGATCCAAGTGTATTTGTATGGGAAATCCGTATTATATGGCACAACTTTCAAACTTAGCACTGCTCGTGGGAGCATTTTCACACGGGAGTCTAGGACCTAAAATAACACTGCATAGTTGAAAAGGTCAGAAGAGGAGACTAGTAACTGCACATTCTCACCTTCACAGTCCTCCTCAAGAATCCTCCTTTTCCACAAAACCTTAAACAAAATGCTCATAACTTACTTCATATATCCTGTCTCTAAGCAGCACGATCCATTTTGGGGCATGCCGTTCTATAAACACACGGCTTACTGTCACCTTCCCCACATCCATCTTTTCTTCTTTAGTCTCATGATCAGTGTCAACAGCAGCCTGCCTTGTGGAGAGAGACGTCCTTCCCTGCTTTGTGTATTGCCTGGAGCATCCCTGTCCTTTCCTACAGACATTTGGTAGACTGCGGTAACTGAACTTTTTCCCTGACACAGTGTTAAACTACATTATTGTCAACTGACACCCAAAAGGAGGAAAAATCAGTGACTTTTTTTAAGGTTTAATTTTATCCAAATTTGTATTACCTTAGTGTACAGGAAAAATAACCATGTCATACAGAGGGTCTGATAGAGTGAAGTGAACTGTATCCCACCTTCTGCTATATGCATCCATTTTCTGTTTTGGCTACGCTCCCTTCCTTAGTCATCCCAATCCATACTTACCCCAGCTCTCACAAAAATGAGAACATCACTCCTCATGTGCCAGTTTGAGTCCTGATTTAGTGTGTACTGCACAATAACATAGAATAGCTCCCCATGCTTTTTACAGGTTTCCCTGTCTCCAATATGCCCCATGCCATGGTTTTATACATGTAAGCAGGTGCAAACACACATGCAGGCATGCACAAGCTGAAGTGGACGTCTTCAATGTCCACTTCTGTAGCGGTTGGGTGCAGTGTTCTGCAGACAAAAGAGACCCTGTTGTGTCCGTCAGACACTGGGGTTTTAGGCAGCCAAGCCCTGTATGTGATGCTGCTCTTGCAACACAAGAAGTCAGGATGGGTTTTGCCACGAGGTTCCTTCTAGTCCTG